>NC_047658.1:150812032-151007032 GCF_011762505.2 Arvicanthis niloticus
GCATGCGCAGGTGTGTGTGTATGGGGGGTGTGCCCAAGTCACCACATACATGTGGAGATCAGGAGACAACTTATAGAGTTGGTTCTTTCTCCTATTATGTGGGTCCCAGGGATACCATTCAGGCTGTTATGCTTGACAGCAAGCGGATAACTATCTTAGCATCCCACACTACTCTTTAAATTGATGTCGGTATAATGCGCTGGGCTTTGTGTTTGTGTCTGTGTGTGGGAGAGTGTGCAACGTGGACGTAGGAGGTTGTTGGTGTGTGTGTAGGAGTTGGAGTGTTTTTTGTGTTTGAGTGGGGGTGCATCTGGGAGTGGGAGGATATTTGTGTGGGGGTGTGGGAGTGGGGGGTGCTTGTGTATTGGCCTGGGTACACTGGGGTGTGCCATAGCTCACTTGTAGAGGTCGGAGGAAACTTTTGTAGAGTGAAAAATTATAAAGGCCATTTTACGAAATATGTGTAGATTTTTCGCCTTACAGAACTCGGAACTGAAAATAAGATTTCAGGCCTTCACATTCCAGGTAAAGGACACTTGCTGGATTACATTCCCCAAGCCTCGCCCAAGGCAGGAAGGCATTCCTGACTACAGATAAAGATGCTACCACCTAGGTGGGGCCATAGCCCTATAGCCGGAAAAAGTAAAGATAGTAATCTGAAATGGCAGGATAGGACACAATAGCATGGTGAAAACCACATTTTTGAGAAGAATGAGTGTGCAGAGTGATCTCACATGACTCTAGATCATTTGGGCTAGATTCTCTGAAATGTTCCACTGTTCTTGGTTACCCCTCCCTTGGTCTTCCCAGTGCTATGTTCAAAATTTGTAAAACAACCAATCATGTGTAAGCGCTCGAAAATGCAACCATTCATGTGTAAGCGCGCGAAAATGCCTTCCTCCCCCCACCCCATGCTATAAAAGACCCTTTAACCCACCACACGGGGCCAAAAACCCTGCTCTTGGAGCTAAAGAGCTTCTCGTTTTTTTTGACCGCCGGCTCCTCCTCTAATAAACCTCTGCTTATTGCATCCAGGTATGGTTTCTTGTGATTTTTGGGTGGCCGCAATGTCCTAAGACTTGAGGAAGGGTCTCCGGAGTTTGGAGCTCTTCACTTTCTAATGCTGGCTTTCACCTTCATACCTTTTTTTGAAGTAAGTCTTTTCGATGCTGCAGAAGCCAGGCTAGCTGCCCCAGTATCAGACAGAACCCAGTTCAAGAATGGTGTCCTGGGAGAATTCTGAGTGCTTATGAGAAAACTCCAGGAAGCCAAGAGTTTTTGTCTTGTGCCCCTCCCTGGGGTAGCAGACAGGAGTGAGTTTACTTCAGATTATTCACTACTCTTACAGATATGTGGTTGTTATACATAGAAAACCTAACTGTTAGCAACATATACAGGCTTAGAATGGTACTGCATTTGTCAGATGCACGTAGATGTGTCTTGAAGAGATGCAGTGTGGATGGGGCTCTAAAAGCCACCATAAATAAGAATGCTAAAGATCACAAAGTACCTGCCTATTGCTGGGGAGAGGTCCTGTGGATTTTGCTCTACAAAGGTCAGCTGGATGGCCTGGAGCTGCCCCATCATAATGGTTGGCACCTACTGACTTGGCTTGGAGGCCCCTCATGACTGGGCCATGGTTCAACCTGCCAAGACTGTTGAGCTAGAGACTATTTTTATGGAAATTGGACCCTTGAGATCTAGCTCTCTTGGCTCTTTTGGCTTGGAAGAGCTTCATGGAAGAAGCTCCAGGTAAGAGAAAGGGATTCCTGGGTTTGCAGGAACCACAGAGAAGCAGCTGGCAGGACACAGGTAGAACAGGATTCCAGGAAAGAGAGCTAAGGAGACCTCTGGGGTTTGGAGGAGCTCAAGAGAAAGAATGAAACAGATGGGAAGAGATTCCTAAAGAACTGGCAGGTTAATTGTCTGATCACACTTTTAAATAGATATTTTGTATATGGTTAATAAAATAAAGTTACCTCCACTGTGCTAACAGGTTTTTACCCAGTTCCTGCCTCCTGTGTCCTTATTAGTGTAAATATTAGACAATTTAAAATTTTATATATTATATATTACAACTGGTTTTGTTTATATTCCTCTATGGAAAAACGTTTTTGTCACATATGGCTTGTCCTTGTGATTGGATACTTTCCTCATGTGACTTCTCTTAACCATCAGAGTATAAGTTGTCTGAATCTCTGAATAAAGTTGGCCATTGTGTGAGACTTTATTCCGAGTCATCCATCAGCTCCGTTCTCTCAGGCGCCATTGCCAACTAGAGTGGTAGACACCCCAGAAGTTTTAAAGACATTTGTCTCTGCCTCTGTTCTCCCACTAGGGGTGAACTAGGATGAAAGAACAGCTGCATCCAGCTTTCACGTGTTCTCAGGACTCAGACTCAAGGCCGTCTCCCAGCCCATCGCTAAGCGTTTTATTTTTAAATAATTAGTTATTTTACATATGTGAGTACACTGTAGCTGTCTTCCGACACACTAGAAGAGAGTATCGATCCCATTACAGATGGTTGTGGGCCACCATGTGGTTGCTGGGAATTGACCTCTGGAAGAGCAGTTGTAGAGTGAAAAATTATAAAGGCCATTTTATGAAATATGTGTAGATTTTTCGCCTTATAGAACTTGGAACTGAAAATAAGATTTCAGGCCTTCACATTCCAGCTGAAGGACACTTGCTGGATTATATTCCTCAAGCCTCGCCCAAGGCAGGAAGACATTCCTGATTACAGATAAAGATGCTACCACCTAGGTGGGGCTATATCCCTATAGCCGGAAAAAGTAAAGATAGTAATCTGAAATGGCAGGATAGGGCACAATGGCATGGTAAAAACCACATTTTTGAGAAGAATGCAGGGCGATTTCCACATGACACTAATCATTTAGAGTGAGTACCTCTGAATTGTTCCACTGTTTTCATGTTTTGTATCTTTGACAACCCCTCGCCCCGCTTCCCACTCCCCTGGTTTGTGGTTTTTCCCTTTAAAACCCTCCAAGGACTGGCTGAGGAGGTCGGACCTTGACTCCAGCGAGAGTACCTGGTCAGATTGCTGGCTGCCAGCTCTTTCCCTAATAAACTTCTGACTGCATCCAGGTATGGTTTCTTGTGATTTTTGGGTGGCCGCAGTGTCCTGAGACTTGAGGAAGGGTCTCCAGAGTTTGGAACTCTTCACAGTCAGTGCTCTTAACCACTGAGCCATCTCTCCAGCCCCTCACTAGACATTAAAAAAAAAAAAAAAAAAAAAAAAGGTGGGGGGCAATTAATAGTTTCACAACTGGGCAAAGAGATGGTTGTGGTCAGGACTTGAACCTGGGCTTTGCATATGATAAATCCAGGAATCGCCACTTTTAAAACCTTAATGACTGTATAGCATTTCCGCAAATGTTAATCAACTTATGTAGAAAGAAAAATGTATGAGGCAAAAAAAAAAAAAAAAAAAAGAAGTTTTTTCACCAGACCTGTTTTTGCTTTTACTTGAAAAATTAATTTTCAATTACACAACGCCATTGTAGCATTGTGCTTGTGGTTAGGTTGCTGTTTAGTTGCTTGATTTTGACTGGGAGGGGTTTGGTGTTTTTCTGCCTCTTTCTCTAGTCTGTACATGTTGTGTTACCATTCTGCACTGTCGTGGAGTAGTCTTAATCTGTTTCTCCAGATAATCTCTAGATTCCCAGGAACTGGGTAATATTTCTAGAAGCATGTAAGATTTCTTGCAACTCCAACTCTCAGGGCAGAAACTAAATTCCTACTGTCTTCCCAAAGGTGCTTTTTTTTCAGACGCTGTCCCGCAAAGGGTGAGGGCAGCCACTAAGGATAAAAGCCTATCTATCGTGTTCTGTCTACTTCCCAGAGTGCTCTGCTCCAAACTCCTCTCAGAGGTCCCCTTTCCCAGTTCCACACTGCTCTTCCCACATGCTGTCAGATAGGGGTCCCTGCCTGTCCCAGGAGTTGCATCAAAGCCTGTATCTGACCTTCCAGCCCTAGGCGGCCCTGCTCAGCTCTACTGTGGACACCACAGTAACTTTCTGAAACAGTTTTCTGCCCTGCAGGAACATGATTCTTCACCTCATGAGAAACTACCAAGCCCAGCGGGGTGGCATATGTCTTTAATGCCAGCACTCAGAAAGCAGGCAGATTTCTGTGAATTTCTACATAGCGGGTTCCAGACCAGCCAGGGTCACACAGTGAGACCTTGTCTCAAAAAGGTTTTGTTTTTCTAAGAAACAGTGAAACTCTGGGTTCTTCAGGCAGGTATTCACAGACTTTTCTGTACTTTCCCCCATCTTTACTCTGTTTAAGTCGTGGGTGCTCTGGTCCCTCCATGATTTGCGCCTGCGCTGTGCAGATAAGTACAACGCACCCAGTCAGCTGTCTGCTCAGCGTAGGAATCACTACCTAAAAGGCAGCCCTGGGCCAGAGACCACAAGAAAGTTCCCAGCTTTTCTCTCCTGCAGAAAGGGATGCCAGTGCCTAGACAGGACGCAACTAAGTAGCTCTTCTCCGGCTCCAGACCGCAAAGTGCGCGCGCACCTCCAACCAGCAGAGCCGCAGCGCGGCCGCTGATTGGCTGCGCGGGGTCAGGCGCTGTGGGCCGAGTGAACGCTGGTGACCCCGGGGGCGGGTGGTGACCGAGAGTAACCCCGGGAGAACGTGTCTCGCTGGACGTCTGCACCCACTACCAGCCCGGGGCGCGAAGAGGCAAGGTGTGGGGCTGAGAGTTCAATGCCCATCCCAGAAGAGCAGGCGGAGCCTCTGCACAGCCCCTCCACCCCCAGCTTCAGGTCCTTAGTTGAATGAGGCTCAAAGTGCGATTGGAGGTGTCTCCGGTCACTGAGAAAGTGGTTTATGGGGTTAACGAATGGCTGTAGCGACCGTGTACCCTAGTGACCCCAGTGGGATGGCTCCTCACACTGTCCTTGATCCAGGAAAAGGCATGGCAGGAAGCTTTGTTTGGCAGAAACTGAAGTTACTCAAGGCACTCACCACGTACTTCAGGGACAAAGGAGTGGATTGGTGGGAACAGGCTTTTGTGAAAGACTGGAGGAACGGGACAAATGAGTGCGCGTGAAGAATGAAAGGTACCACGCGAACACTGGTAGTGAAAATTTAAAATGGTTGCTCCGCTGTGGAAAGGTTGAGTAGGTGAGCAACTCCAATCCTACGCATGTGCCCAGATCAGCTACAAACATCCCAAAGGTCTTAAGAATTTTCACACAAATGTCTACAGCAGGACCATTCACAGAAACAACTGGAAAGTTAGCAGCCGTCATCGGTCGTGGAGCAGCCTACTAGAGCCGTGAGCAAGCTTGAGTGAGCAAGCTTGAGCCATCGCTGGCCTTTTCACTCACTGCCTTCATCTTTAAAGCCTGGGTGGGATGTAGTCAAGACAAGCGTTCTTCTTTGGTCTCTCAGAGAAGGGTCTCATTTGGACAGATCACTGAACCAACACAACATACTCCTTGTGGCTTGGGTGTGGCAGGCTGGGCAGTACAGTGGGGAAAGGCAGAGTTGGGTCATCAAAAGGGGAGTGGTGTGCCTCTGGCAACCTCAGGAGAGAGACCTAGCAGCCTGTAATTAGGGCTTGTGGCATTTGCCCTAAGGTCAACACTCAAGAATGACATAGTTAACTCTAGGTCACAGAATAGAACTGTCCCTCCCTGTGGATATTTCCCACAGTTGGTAGCAGAGTTAGAGTTTTTAAAAAAGAGGATCGATCATTCCCTGATTTTATCCAGTAGTAACTGTTTTAGGTGCAGGGAGACATTTCTAATAGCGGAAGGTCGTCTTGAGGGTCTCAGAGCTTGACTGTAGAGTAAAACATAATTAGTCAAACTCCCATGGGAGAGAAAGGAGATTAAAACTGCATGTGGTTGTATGTCACGGGAGGGGGAGTGGCCTCCGTTCCTGATAAACAAAACATTGTGCAAGGAACTTGATATTAGCTTCCCACCACTGCCAGCCAGAACGGAGGACCACACTACCAGGCTCTTTCTCTCAGTCTAACAGAGCATCACCAGCAGGTTCCTAGGCATTAGAGACATCTAGTTACGCCTGTTTTGTCCTGTCTTCCATACCCGACCATTTCTTCTCTCCAAGGAAACACTGCTGCATGAACCAAAGTTAGGTGTTTATAGCGAGTTATAGTGAGATGAGATACCATCTAGGCCACAGCATGGTGTCCCTCTCTAGGGATGTTATCCTTGTGTATCACTGTGGCCTCCAGTGTGTGGATTTAGAACTTGGCTTCTTGAGGCTTCGGGGAATCAGAGTTGTGTTTGTGCAATGACACAACACCCCCCCCCCTTTTTTTTTTGTCTTTTCGAGACAGAGTTTCTCTGTGTAGCCCTGGCTGTCCTGGAACTCACTCTGTAGACCAGACTGGCCTTGAACTCAGAAATCCGCCTGCCTCTGCCTCCCAAGTGCTGGGATTAAAGGCGTGCGCCACCACCGCCCGGCCACAAACCCCTTTTAATTAATTTAGCACATGCTATCTGGACTCTACAACTTCCGTACTCCAGTGTGGCCAGACAACAGTTTATATATCAGCTGCCTTCTGTCACATGGCTTGAATTTATTCCCTTGACGTTTGGATCTAGGCTATAATTAAACAGAATATTGAGTATTGCCCTTAATCAGCTACTTCAGTCAGTGCCTCTCCTGCCCCCTTTGAAACAGGGCTTCTCTGCGTAGCCTTGGCTGTCCTGGAACTCGCTTTGTAGACCAGGCTGATCTCAAATTCCAGAAACCTACCTGTGTCTGCCTCTTGAGTGGGGTTAAAGGCACATGCCACTACTGCTCAGTCTTTATTTTTGAGATTATAATATAATTACAGTGTTTCTATTTTCTCCTCTCCTTCCTCCAAATCCTTCCATATATCCCTCCATATCCCTCCTTGCAAGTTGATGGTCTTTTTTCCTCATTAATTGTTTACATGTGTTTGTGTGTGTGTGTGTGTGTGTGTGTAAACACAGCCTGCTTAGTATGATGTTACTTGTATATGTTTGCAGGGCTGGCCATTTGATATTGGATAACCAATACCTCTTCTCTGGAGGAGATTGTTTTTCCTGTTCTCAGCATTCCCTTGCTGCCTGTAGTTTACTGTGTAGGGTTGAGGCCTCTTTGTTCCCCCCACCTCCAAGATATCATGTCTATTGTCATCGTCCACCCCACATTTAGGCAGGCATGTTGATGAGACTTTACAAATGTAGCTTCTGACATAATCACTGCTGCTTTAATGCATTTGAGTTTCAAATTTATAACTAATGAATAAAAACAACAAAATACAAGAGATTATTTTTTCTTATGCAATTTTGAGATACAACTATTATACCAATACATAATATGCAACATAAATATAAAGTATACAAAATCATACTCGATGTTGTATAATATGCCTGTTTTTAGTATACTTTAGTATCATGCAGGCAATGCTACACTGTAACTGTCAAATGTTGTTATGCCACACAACTCAGACCTCACTTTCCTTCCCACAGCTCCTGGCAACCATGCTGTCATAACTAGTGACAAGAAAAGTTAAGAAACTCTGCTGGCTGACACCTGCAGGATTTGCAACCTTTGTGCATGGGATTTGGAAAATATAATGCCCTTGCTGCTTTGGAAGAGTTTGGTGAAGTGTCAAAGCAGAGATACTATATGACCCAACAATTCAGCTTCTAGGAAATACCCGAGAGAAGCAGGACGCATGTTCACATGAAAATCTGCACACGAGTGCTCATAGTTGTTTTATAAAATAGTTGAGATATAAAAAAACACCAAGTTTTCCATCAATAAAATACAATGTGTTTATAAAATAGTGATATTCTTCTATAAAAACAGTAACATTCAGCCAAATGGGGTGGCTCAGGCACCATAATTCCAGCACTCAAATGACAGAGGCAGGCAGATCTGTGAGTTCCAGGGCTACACAATGAACTCCGTCCTCCACACACAGAAAAGACTAAAGAAAAACAGGTATGCAACATAGGTAGCTCTTGATGTTATCTTGAACCCAAATGGCTAGACATGTGTTTTCCTTTCTATGAAATGTCCAGGAAGATATAGAGACACTTGACTTTTTCCCCATTTTGTAGATTGTTTTGTTCGTTTGGGTTTTTGTTTGTTTGTTCTGTTCTGTTTTGTTTTTGTTTGTTTGTTTGGTAGTCTCATGTATCCCAGGCTGGCCTTGATACATCTTAGGTGAGGAAGATCTTGAAACCCTGCTCCTCCTGCCTCTGCCTCCAGAGTGCTAGAATTACACAGGCAAACACCCACACCTGATTTACGCGCTGCTGCCGATCAAACACAGGGCATCATACATGCTAGGCATTTACCACAGAGCTACAATTCAGCCCTGGCTTTTGTTTTTTTTTTTTGTTTTGTTTTTGTTTGTTTGTTTGTTTTTTGAAGCAGAGTCCCAAAATACAGTATTCTGAAGTATCAAAGGTCATTAGTTCTTTTTCTTTCCTTGGGTTTTCTTGCTTTGAGACAGAGCCTCATGTCATCCAGGTTGGCCTCAAACACACTTGAACTTCCGGTCTTTTTGCCTCTGTGTCATAAATGCTGGGATTGTAAGCACATGCCACCATTCTCAGTGGGAATAATGTTTAAAACTGCTGAGAGATAATCAGGTTATCTCCCTCTCTTCTGCTCCCAAAAGGTGTGTATGTAGCGAATAGAATTTTACTATAAACATCACACCATCTACAGATGGTAGTTAGCTCTGTCTGACTTGGTGCTTCTTTTCCTACCCTGGAAGCCATCTTTGGGGACTATCCTCATTCTTGAGGGTTTGGTGACCATTGGCCACAAAGGAATTCACTTTTTTGTTTGTTCATTATTTTAAACCACTTCTTGTCAAGGCTTTATGTCTGAATGGGACCTCAGTCTCCTTGTCCCTTTCCATTTAGTGGCTCAAAAGCAGAATTCACTGTTTTGGCCTCTGAGGACTCCCACTGGGCTTATACTCTCAGGAGAACTTTCTTTCTTTAAATTCTTGTAGCTGTTTGACTCTCAGGCTAGCCTGGTCCACAAAGTGAGTTCCAGGACAGCCAGGGCTGTTACACAGAGAAGCCCTGTCTCAAAAAACTCTTGCAGCTGGAAGGTCTCACCCTCCCTTCTTTCTCTTTGGGATTTTTACAGACAAGCATAAGAAAATAATCCTGCATGAAAGAAACACTGTGCTTCCCAGGGGGAGCATACAGGAAGGTTTAACCAGAGGGAGGGCAGTGAGGAATCAGAGGAAATGAGAGAGAGGCATGGGGAGGGCTCCCTGTTGATTAATGCCAATTCGTGGGACCTGAAGGAGGTATGTTCTAAAGCAATTGGAAAAGCTATTCTGGTGTGAGTGATTTAAATTAGAATACACACACAGAGAGACACACACACGTGTATATATATACATACACACAAACACATATAATTTTAATTTATTATTATGTATGTGTTTTGGTTTCAGGAATCGCCACTCATACCATAAAAACACTGATCTCAGTTAAGCAAGAAGAGTTTATTAAATGTACCCCTTAATACTGAACATTCAGGGCTCAGGAGCCTAACTGTGGCACTAGTCTGCTCGCAGGGTAGGCTTTTTATAGGAAAAACCAGGTTCAAAAGTTTAAAGGGCAGGGAGGGGAGCAGCTGGCGTACTAGACAAAGGACTATCAGCTGACCTTTAAGATGATTGGTCCTGAGTAAAGTAAGGGTGGTGGTGGATGGGCGGTGAACAGGGGAATTTCAGCACATTGAGATAACAGAGCCTTTTGGCTTGTTAGTATTATTCTTCAGTGTCAGCTACGAAAGCATAGCATAGTGTGCTCATATGTCGGTGCAGGTAGTGCTGCCTGGTGGTCACCTCTGACTCAAGCCATTTTAGACATAACAGTTCTTACTGACCTTTGACTTGATGGGTCCTACGTAAAGCTTTGTGGAATTTCTTAGGGTTAGCAAACCTCATAGAGAACATTCAGAACATGGTCATCGTGTCCCTGAGCCAAGTCACTTCTCTGTGTCAATGACTGGCAGGCATGTTACAGCAACAACAGGAAATAGCTGGCAGGCATGGAACACAATGGCTACAGCTATTGGTGGTTGGGGGGGGGGGATGCGTGTCTCAGACCATGACAATATGTGCATGCTATTAATGAAGAAAGTGTTATCACCATCAACTCAAATTACTAAGGTCTGGCAAAGCTTAATGTATACAAACCTATGGCTTTGAGTCAAACACAGCATAGCCGGCAGCTAGCTCAGGGGCATGTCACGTCTCCACTGTCCCATGGCCACATGGACCCAGCACATACATGAAGAGCTGCTACCTCAGCCCTGGGAAGTCATGTTCACTTCTCTTCCTGGAATGCCCTGCCTCCAGAGAATAGAAAGCTGAGAATGCCCAGGTCTAGCTGTGGTCTCAACCTTCTTAATGCTGTGACCCTCTAATATAGTTCCTCATGTGGTGGCCCTCAAACATAAAATCGCTTCTGTTGCTACTTCATAACTGTAATTTTATTACTGTTATGAATTGTAATGCAAATATATATTTTTTCTGATGGACTTAGGGGACCCCTGTGAAAGGGTCATTTGACCCCCTAAAGAGGTTGCCATCCACAGGTTAAGAATCATTGTTCTAGATACTAAAACAATTAGTCTGAGAAAGCCAGGTGTGATAGCAATCCATCCTCTGTCCCTAAAACAGGGTCTTTGTGTAACAGCCCTGGCTGTCCTGGAATTTGCTTTGTAGCCCAGGCTGTCCTCAAACTTATGAGACCTGCCTGCCCATTGCTTCTCAAATGCTGGGATTAAAGGCATGTGCTTCCTTGCACCAATCGAAATATCAGATATCTTTAATCCCAGCATCAATGGAGACAGGATCAGAGGTTTAAATCGAGTCTCATTGAAGAAACAAGTTTGAGGAAATTCTGTGCTACTGCAGTGCATGAGAACCCTGCTCTGTGTCTGAGAGGATTCCATGTCTTGTTCTAGATAAGAACTTCAGAGCAGAGAATGAGCTGGCAGAATTGATTTCCGAATTCACAGAAGCCATGGCATTGGTGCAGACCCTTGTTGGAATATGGAGTTGATAGAAACTGTAAGCCCCAAGTCCTTTCTTTTCCACAGGAGAATTCTAAAAGTAGTAAAGGTAAAAGCTTAAGAAAGAGCAAAGGAAATACACACCAACTCCACCCCTCTACCCCCAGCCCCCAAACACACACCATCCATCTTGAGGTCACGAAGCCCTTCCTACTCTGGGGACTTGCAAACCTCTCTGGACTATTTGCTTTCATCCAGGTGTGAGAAAGCACTCAGCTTTCTGTTCCCTGGAGGCAGGACATTCCAGGAAGAGGAGTGAGTATGACTTCCCAGGGCTGAGGTAACAGTTCTTCCTGTACCTGTGTGCTGGGTCCATGTGGCCACCATGTGACAGTAGAGACCCGGCATGTCCCCTGGCTAGCAGTCAGCTGACGCTGTGTTTGACTCAATGCCAGATTCTTAGTTTCCTGCTGCCAGAGCTTAATCTCAAGTTACCCTTGGGAGGGGTAGGCAGATTACTGGGGTGTGGCTCAGCTATTGTAATTTCTAGTTTTTCTATTAATCTCAATTCTGTCTATAATCCCAACAAAAAAAAATGAGTGTATTACTGAGACTTCCAGGCCAGCAAAGGCTCTGCTGTCAGAGTCTGTCTCAGATAAGCAGCTTCAAGACGAAGAAGAGGTTGTGGCTGTACCTCGTCTGTATAATGCCTGCCCGACAGTGGGAATCTCCAGGTTTCATCCCTAGCTGTGTGTGTGCTTCTGATAGGTAGGATAATGACCGCAACTGAAAGCTCCCAGACAGTACAGCCAGATCCACTTTTATTGGGAACAAATATAATCTCAATCAGTACAAGTAGGCTTCAAGAGTTGATATTAATGGAAATCATCCAAGTTACACTTGGGTCACAAATAACTTCCCCACATAAAAAAGGAGAAAATCTCATTCAGGCAAGGAAAAGTTTTCCCGTGTGGTTTTCATGGCAGTGAGTAGGTAGTCTTGCACTTTGACTGGTCATATCTGTCAGTCTCTGGGAAGAGCAATGTAGACTAAAGATGGTCTCTAGAACATATCAAGTTCTTTAGAAGTCTGTATGAGAACCTCTGCAGAACATCTCTAAATACTTGGTTTAAAAAAAAAAAAGCAAACAAACAAACAAAAAACCTCTAATCACCTCAGAATTGCCCTTGAGGTAGGTCAGCATTAGTAGCCTGTTTTATCAAGACTCGCCCAGAGTGTTAGTTTCAGTGTGTCCTCCTGGGTTGATGTTCTGGACACTTAATTCACAATGTTGAGATGTGAGACTGTCAGATACTTAGCCCAGGAGTTTCTTGGGATGATTAAAGGCCTCATCTCTGGGATGGGTTTGTTACAAGAGAAAGAATACCAGAGGCAAGTTAGTGGCTAAGAGAGGCCTTGGCTCAAGCCACCAGCAGATGGTGGCTTTGCTAACCTTCCACACCACCTCACTGGAGCTATAGTTTCAGAGATCACACCCAGAGATAAGCAGCCCAAGTGCCAACTGCCATTTATAACATGTTTAACAATAGTAACAAGGATGACAATTCAATGGAATACACTCAAATTACTTCCCACCAAATTTGAGCATTTACTAAACACAAAATTTTCCAAAATGAAGCCCACAAAAGATTTCTGCAAATCACAGTACTGATGATCCTCCAGCCAGCCTCCTGACTATACCCACTCCATCTAAGGGGTCTCAGGGTTAAGGGAAGGAATGAGGCTGGGCTCACAGGCACTACAGATTAGGAAAGAGATAAGGCAGCCAGAGCTATTAGTACATTTATCTGGAAAATGGTATAAATCCACATTCGAGAGGATCTGAAAGAGTCTTTATTTAAAGACACTGGGACCTCAGCCTGAGGTCTCTATGTAGCCTTGCTCGGGAACATGGCCTGAATCAGATCCCAGGAATAAGATCAGAAGAGAAAGAAAGCTAACTTAATTGTTCATCTTATAAATCAGGCATCTGTGACCTGGAAAAGTAAAACCATCCCAAAGGCATTTCCAGAGGGTTACAGGTCAGCAGATGTATAGTGATTTTCAACTAGATTTTCTACTTCAACAAAACAGCTCAGAGCATGTGCTCAATTAACATTTCTATGTTAATAGAAAGGCTCTGATCCTGCAAGTGAACTGAGCATTTGGCACTGTATACAGCCAGTCCTAAAAAGCCAGGCCTCTGGATTGGGCTATAGGGACAGTAGAGGTTGATGGTTCTAAAATACTGACATGATGTTTCCTTCTAGACTTTTCTATGCCACTCTTTGCCCTGGGCTGTGTGATAGAGTGGTATCATGGCATCTTAGACACCAGGCTTCAGTTGCTTTTCATCACACATTGGCTTCAGGAAGCAGACCCTCTTCCTAAAGTGCTGTCCTGAGCACTTGCCGGAGCCTCTGGTTTTTAACAGATAAATGGGGGGAGCTTCTTCCTTTCAGAAGTACTGTACCACTACCTGCCTGCATTAATCAGCCAGAGCCACCTTGCAAAGCACACAGGGAGAAGTGAAGATGCTGTCTCCTGCAACTCACACAGAGACAGATCAACAACCAACCCTCTTGTTCAGTAGTTACCTCACTGAGACAGTACAGCAGTTAGCTGAGCTGTTAACTCACAAACCAGAGAGACTTTCTGAACCAAGATGTTGTTAGAGCATCTACCATGCGTTCCTGAAATCACTGTGGCAGAGGCACATGGGGGTGAAGGTAGAGAGGATTTGGAAGCCACAGGAAAGTGGCACCCGGCTCTGTTTCACTGAAGCTGCCCAGCAGTTTCCACACCCAAGGATACCCGAGGAGGAACAAGCCTGGGCAGCAGCAAGTCCTGGGTGCTCTTGATACACTCAGGTAACTAGCTGCCTGTCCAGGGAAAGAATAAAAGGCCAGAGAAAGAAGTGGCAGAAGGAATCAGGATGGGTAGGAGCTTCCTAGGCAGTACTAGGCAGGCTGAATGGCCACGACACAAAGGCGAGGAAGGTTCAGCACCACAAGAAGCCAAGTTTCTACTTAATCCAAGGAGGACATTAAAGCAATGGATGGAGCCAACACCTTCCGGATCCCTGGCAGTGTGCTCCCCAAGGGCTTCACTTGGAAATAAATGTACCTGTTAGTAGCTACTTATAGACGCTGCCCCTCCATCTCACCATTTCCTGCCCAACCACGAAAGAAACTGGCAACCTAGGCAACACCTCTCGTCCCTTCAATGTTTTCTTTAGCAACACATTTTGCTTATATTTACTTAGTTTTACATCATATCTCCCCCAAATATCGGCTGTTTAGTTATCAGTTCTAGGGACATCGAACATGGAGACTTTTTCTATGAAGAAATCTTCAGGTACCAAAAGCTAAAACCTTCCTCTGGCACAGATCATGCATTAACCCCCTTCACTCTGAAAATGATCTACTTATTCAAATCTCACTGTTCTCTGTGGTTCAGAGCATGGACTGAGAGGAGGCTGAGAGGAGGGATGCTCTGCAGAGAGGCCTGGGGTCTTTGGTAAGTAGGCCGTTAGATATGGCTACTTCTTATCTCCCTCCCATCCTTACTTACAAACCAAACCACACATGCTAACTCTTCTCTCAAGATGATCTACTTGCTATGTATCAAGTCCAGCTTCCCCATCCCATCTAGGGAAACCTGTAGTGAAGTTCATCAGTAGGGACTTCCAGGAAGGTTTTGTTCTATCTCGAGTTTAAGGCAGCAATCTCAAAGCTCGGAGCAAGGAATTCAGGAGTAAGGATCAGTATTTCAGAAAGCAGAAAGGTTGCCTGCGCTATGGAAGGTGGACACAGGCCAGTGGTTGGTCAGCTATTTGCTTGAAGGTGGTGACAGAGGAGGAAACAAGCTAGATGCAATGCAAACAGGGAATGAGCACCGTGCTCACCGTAACATCAAAACAGCATGTTCCTCGGCTTTAATACTCTCTGTATAGAATGTTCGAACTTGTTATTATTTAAAGCTGTTGTGCAAAATTGTATATGCATTTATCATGTATGCTTAAAAATATAAATGTCTTGTGGCATGGTTAATCCTAGCTAATTAAAGTATGTATTACCTCAAAATGTGATCAAAGCTTTCTCATATAAGAATACTGTACCAGAATAGGTTAAATACGTCATTAACAACCCGATAGCATTATCCGGTAGTTAATCAACAGAATATTAAATCTCTGCCCAGAAAACTTTTGGAACAGGAACTCAGAAGCCGAAAACTCAGCTGCTCTTGTGGCTCCCGTCTCCAGTCCTCTTAATCCTGGCTAAGACAGCAGCCTTAGAAACTTTCTTCCGGTCGTAAGCCAGGCCGAGGGCAGCCATGCAGTCAATGAAGAAGGTGGTGAAGTTGATGTGCCATCGGTACTCACTGGCAGAGTAGTCGTAGGGGAAGGCATGGTGGTAGTTGTGGAAGCCCTCGCCTGCAACAGAAGCAAGGAGAGCAGTCAGGGCGCTCAGTGATTGCTGCTTCCCTTTCACACACTTCTTAGCTGTTGTGTACCTCAAACCTTGAAGAATCCTGCTGTTGGGGTGAATAGATGAACCCCCAGTCTTATATTCTAAAGCAAATAGATGCCCTCAGAGGCATCTCAGGAAACCAGTTGGCAGGTTCTGCTCACACATGTGTGTCTGAGAGCCTTTGTTAGAGGAAGTTTGTATCATAAGAGGATGGGAGAGAAACTGGGTCTTCAACTTATAGGGTCTGAATGGAAGTGTGTTGTATTCAGGAGGAGGCAAAAGGAGGCCTCTGCCCCCACCCACCCACTGCTGGCTCACAGCAGAGTTGCTGACTCTGAGTTTGACCCTGGAGTTCTGGAGGTGCTGAGAAAACAGAAGCACTTTGATATTCTCTCTAACATCAAAGATTCTTACCATTCCTAAAAATAACATTTTGATAGAGGGAACAAACAAAAACCTGGACTAAGGAGGGTTCTGCAGAAAGTGTTTACTAGTTCTTGGCAGGGCTCTTCTTTCTGAATGGATCCCGACACTAACAATACAGAACCCAAACGATCCAACGCCCTCTTCTGGCCCCCACAGGCACTGCACACACAGTGGTGCACAGACAAACATGCAGGCAAAATATCCCAACACATAATAAAACACAACACATAAAAATACAATTTCAAGAAAAAAGTTTTTTTTAAAGAGTACTAGTTTTTACACACTTTCAGAAGGAAGTTTTGAGTGAGCCATCCCCTACATCTCTGTCTTGACATTTAACTGGAAAACAGACACTGTGGTGACGAGGGAGAAAAAGAGTGGGGAGCAAGTAGAGCAGCAAGAGATAGCCCAGAAATGCTCCAGGGAGTGACTGGAGACCAAGAGCACATGACCCAAGGGAAGTAATCCAAGAAGAAGATGCGAGCGATAGGAAGAAGCAGGTGGAGATGACCAGTAAGAGAACCAACAGGTTTGGCGTGGTGAATAACAGCCGGACAAAGGAAGATATTGGCAGCCACTTGGAACTGATGGTCACAAGGAAGGCTCACTGTCCAGCAATGCAGGACACACAGGACTCAGTTCAGATTACTCTAGTTCCATGAAACTATCAGATCTGGAGAGCGTGGGGTCTATTTCAGAATCATTCAAAAGTAGCAACATACAAATTGGTCACAGGTGCCAGAGAAGGGTTGAAATCATAGAATCCAAATAGAAAAAGGGTAGGGGGCAGAGCTTTAAATAGAGTTAAAAGCACTAGTGGAATGACAGGGGTTTTCCATGAGCAAAGAAAGGGGTCTCTAGGCTGTCAGCAGGTGAGCAGGAGTTCTCATCTCCAAACCTGACAGGGAAAGCCTAAGAAAGAGAACAATGTATGGACGACACTCTGCTCCTTCAGGGACGCTGATGGGGAGAGGTCCTCAGCAAAGAGCAGAAAAGAAAGTGAGCAAGGGAGGGGGGGGGGAGGATGATGGAGGGAGAAAAGAGCCTGCCCTGCAGTTGACATCAGCACAAGACTGCATGACCCACAGGAGTAAAAGAACAGCATACAGTGGGGTGGAGAGAAAAATACAACAGGCACAGTAACCTGAAGGTTCCTGACTGAATTATGCTGTTCCAGGTAACACAGCAGGGTTGTTTACATGTGAGCCACTAGGCTGGTGACTGAGGTGTACTTAATGCACATCCTGGGTTACGCAGAACTCCAGACCTGCCAGGGGACTCAGAGGCTCATCACAGGCAGCACTTAGACACTGTTTTACAACCTACAAACCTTCTTCCCCTTTCCTCTTTACATTAAGAGCTGTTGCTTGCCAGACTCTCAAAAGGATTCCTGATATATTCTTCCCAACCTCCAGTTTTATGGTGGAAAACCCAAACTACACAGAACTCATAAAACAAGAGGTCCTTCTGGTTCCTCTGGTTCCCAGACAAACAACACAACCAGAAGGCCCCTAGATAGGGTCATGCTAGGGACTAGTGACTTACCCACGGCACCCAGGGAAACCAGGACGTTCTCCCGGGATTGAATGTTCTTGTCGTAGGGGCGGTATCCATAAAGGTGGGCGGCGCTGTTCACCAGCCAGGTGGCGTTGAGCACCACAGCGTACCGCAAGAAGGTGCTAACGAATAAGCTATGTAGGAACGTTTCCCCCCAGCAGTACCAGGGCACCATCGTGGGCAGGATGAAGCACATCAGCAGGAGGCCAGGTATATAATACCTATGTGGAGAGATCACACACTGAGTCTGGAGAGACGACTCTCAAACCTACACAAACCTTCCTTTTTAACTAGACAGCATTATGTCAATTTTTTTTTTTTTAAACATCAAGGAATGGGACAGATTATCAGCAGGAGGAAAGGTGAAAACAAACAAAGGTGTTCTCTTTCTTTAGATGGGATACTCGAATGTGCCAATATTCTTCTAGGATCCTGGGTACAGTTTGTCTCTTGTCACTTCTATTCCTGACTACAAATGCATTACTTTTTTCATAGGAACATAAAGTCCTGCTCGTCAAACCTGTCATAATCAAACCACAACCTCACCAGCCAATTCTGCTCGCTAGGCTGCTCTCCATCAGCCTTTGAGTTCCTTCTCGCCCCCTGAGGTCTTTGGCAGAGTACAGCAAGCATCATGCCTTCATTTTCCTGCGGGCCTCTGTCCTGCCTTTCCCCCAGAAGGCACATCAACTGTCCTTGATCCTCTGCACGTCTCTGTCACTCTAGAGACTCCGTCCCATTCTTAATTCCCTACAAGCCAGGCTGCTGCTATCCTCGGCAGCTGTATCACTGACAGCCCCTCAGCAGAGTTCCGTTCATCTGCTCACTACTTCCCTAGCGGAAGCCTCCGGGTGGTCTAACCTGTTACACTGGCCATCACCTCCCTATCTCCATGACTACCTTCACCTATTTTGAAAGCGGCTTCTTCAGAGCCCGCCTAACTGTGTCTCACACTGCCCGAGAATGCTTGAGTGGTCCCCTGAAACCGACTGAATCAATACTGACTGTGCCTGTCCTTGTAGCCCGGCTCCTGTCACATGGTATATCTCACGGAGAGGAACTATATTTCAGGAGGAGTGTTTCTTGGCATTCCATTGCAGTCCCTGCCCACCACACTGCCAGAGCCTCTGTCCTTGGCTGGACCCTGATCCTGCTTCACTAGCATACATTGCACATTCACAGAGCAGCACTTCCTGCTCCATAATCCTGGTAAACACTGCACCATCCTGCTTCATGTGGTGATAATTGAGGCTCATTCCTTCAACCCCACACACACTGAAAACTCCTTGAAGGTAACCACTCAGCCATGGGTACCAGACTAGGACCAATGTTATAGTTAATTGGTTTTAGTAAGATGGCTCGTGCAGAAACAGAGCAATAACTTAGGGCTGGGAGTCTTTAGAACGTTGAATTGGAGATTTAAATGATTTTGAACTTATCAATCCCGTAAATCACCCAGTTATTATTTTATATGTTCTAAGAGAAAAGGTGGAGTCCCTAAATCCCAGGTGCCCTGGGTTCCACCGCCAACCCCTTGAATTCACGCACCTCCTCTGGAACATCAACAGCTTCTCAGCTTTTAGGTCAGACATGTCTAGTTTTCTGCCCTTCTCTTTGACAGCTGGGTGTTTGCGCACAAGCAGCCAACCCACATGAGAGAAGAAAAAGCCCCGGCGGGAATCGTGAGGGTCAGCGTGTGTTTCTGAGAACTTGTGGTGGGCGCGGTGATCTCGGGCCCATTCATACACATCATTCTGGGAGCACAGGAAAGAGGAACTCAGTGTTAAGAAATGCCCTCCTGGGGAAATTCAGTGCCCTGATATCTTCAAGGGCTTAGGAGAACTCAAAGCCCATAAGGCTACAACTCCAAAGGCGTTAGGGCCTACACTTTTGTACATTGTCCCTGAAGCTTATTTGGCAAAGTCCCAGAGCACACTGAAGGCTGTGTATGAGGGGGAGGGGAGGAAGGTCACAGCACTCACAAAGAACTCTGAAGTGTTTTTGAGTGTGGGAACCTGGGGGGCAGAGGTCCCAAGTCAGGGGGAATCCCAGGGAGTCTGGGGAAAAGATGCAGGAAGTGCCACTTAGATACTTTCACAGGTGACAGCCCACCCAGCCTCATTTTAAGCCAGCATGTAATTAATGAGGTGAGGGCATTTCCATAGGACCTCTGAGCTCATCTGGGACATACATGTCACATATTGCCAACCCAGCAGCCTCAGATAGAACAAGGTTCACCAGGCTAAGCTTTCAGAGTCAGTTAAGTGGTCGCACTTTAATCCCAGTACTGGGAAGGCACAGGCTAGCCTGATCTACATAGCGAGTTCCAGGCCAGCCATGACTACTCAGTGAGATCTTATCCCAAAGAACAAAAACCAGTATGATAATGATAATATCCACCAATATGTCTATAAGGACTTAATGGGTTATCTCATGCCAAGTGCTTAGCAAGTGCCCTGCATGGCCAGCGCTATAGAGTCCCCAATTTTGTGACATATCACTGTTAGTCCCATTGTGGTGACATTCCATGATGGTCACAGTAAAGCATGAGTTGACTTTCCAGTAAGAGTCCAAGAAGCCAGGGTCAGTGCATGAATCATGCAGCAGGGCCCTTTAGGCAAACATACGGTGTGATACCATATCGGTCCTGAGCCTGTCCTACTTGAGGTGACTTCAGGAAACCAAAAAAGGCAGTCAGTGGTGGTCCTTATAATTCCTCCCTAGATCCCCCTGATGATCTGAGTGGACTGATCCCCCTCGGCCCACTCAGGTCATCCATGGGATGGAGACACAGCCGCAGTGCCAGCTTCTTACCTGGAACGCCATGGTGTTGGCAATGATGAGGAAGACCCGCAGGGGCAGCCGTGCCTTGTAGGTTCTGTGGCTCCACAGACGATGAGCCCCGGCCGTTACACCCAGGCCACTGATTAGGTAGCACACAAACCCTGTAAGACAAGACAGTGAGAGACTCACCAACAAATTTCAACAGTGGAAGTTGCCGAGGCATCTTCCCCAATGCCAGTGTCCTTTGGGTTTGGGGTGAGGATCTGTTTTTCATTGAACCATTAAGAATCCCTTGGTCTCTCAGGCCTAGTAGCTTCTGCCCCTTAAATGAGCAGAGCTGCAAACTCTTCCAGCACATCCCAGGGCCACAAATGGGAGCTTTGTGAAAAATAGCAGATACATCAATCTGAACATCTACCAGTTGGAGAAACCCTGAGTTGAAGGGGACATTCAAGGGATGCAACTGATATAGTCACATTTGAATACTACAGAAGGAACTGTGGCCCACATCAGCCCTGAAGAGTCATGCTTGCAGTGTCCTAAACGACCTTAAGATTCTTATACTTAGGCTGGAGAGATGGCTCAGTGGTTAAGAGCACTGGCTGCTCTTCCAGAGATCATGAGTTCAATTCCCGGCAACCACATGGTGGCTCACAGCCATCTGTAATGGGATCTGATGCCCTTCTCTGGTGTGCCTGAAGACAGCTATAGTTTCTCCATATACATAAATAATTAGTTTTTAAAAAGATTCTCATCCTCACTACTTACTTTAAACAGAGTGTCATTAATACAGTACTTCACTTCATCTTTAACCCCAGAACTCTAGACAGCAGAGAAAAATCTGAGTTCAAGGCCAGCCCGGTCTACAGAGTTCTAGAACACACAGGGCTAGAGAAACGCTGTCTCAAAAACAAACAAAACAAAAACCCCACAAATGCCCTATCCTTTACAACTGAGAAAGTAGATCCCAAGAGGGGTTAGGTCTGAACAGGGTTGTACGACTAGCAAACTAGGAACCCGACATCAGAATGTTTTCCTGCTTCATCTTCTGGGCATGCGGGGTTAGAGGGTACTAAATTCCATCTTGAAGGGGGAAAGAGGTAGTGGGCGTACCCAGCTCTTCTCTGACCAGCACTGGAATGCTGGGATAGAGGCCCTGGCAGACACTGTTTTCAGGCCTAAGGAGTAACAACCACGGATTCTCAGATTGACTTTAGTTGCAGTCAAGAGATACACACTGTACAATGTCCATGTCCTGGAGCAGAGATAGAAACTTCCTAAGCAGCTTCCTGTGCACCCCACCCCCACTTTCCTCATACACAGTCAGTGTCCGTCATCCTAAATAAACTCTAGCCACATTCTCTCAGAGCTGGGATTGAAGCACTGGATGTCTGCTACCCATGGTCATGTGGCAATTTGATTGTCTTGTGTACCAGATCTGACCACACTATACCAGAGAGCCCCAGAGAACCACTAGCAATTGACAGGAGGAAAGAGAAGGCTTGGGGCAACATAGAAGCCCTCAATTTTATACCAAGGAAGAATCCATGTTGGTTTTATGCTGTAGATGACCCAGGCAGTCTAGACCACATATGATACCATGTCAACAGGGGAATTGGGACAAGAATACAGGCACACTGGGATATTCTACCCAAACCTCAGTGTCCCTCCCCCCCCCCCCAGGATTATTGTGTCCACCTATTGGTAAAGGAACATTTTTTTTTTTTTTTTTTTGGTTTTTCAAGACAGGGTTTTTCTCTGTGTAGTCCTGGCTGTCCTGGAACTCACTCTGTAGACCAGGCTGGCTCAGAAACTCAGAAACCCGCCTGCCTCTGCCTCCCAAGTGCTGGGATTAAAGTGTGCCACCACTGCCCCGCGGTAAAGGAACATCTTAACAGTTATTGTAAGAAGCAGGCTGGATCTAGGTGTGGTGGCCTTTTAATCCCAGCACTTGGGAGGCAGAGTCAGTCAGATCTCTGTGAGTTCAAGGCCGGCCTGGTCTACAGTGAGACCCATTCTCAAAGAAAAAAGGGGGTTGTAAGTGGCAGAAGCAGGCTGGAGATTCTTTGGTCTTCAGCATTCTCAGAGATCTCTTCAGAACTGGGTTCTTTTAGAGTTAATGAAGAGAATATAAAGGCTCTGGAAACAGCTTCCTCAAGAGAAAGATTGGGAAGCGGCACAGCTAGCCTAAGAACAGAACCTCGCAAACCCCAACAAAGTACCACTGCTCTGCTTGTTACTTGGAAAGACAGTGGATCCTCTCAGATCTAGGTCATCTGGACAACTTCTAAGATGACGCTCCCAGGACCAAATTTAACTACTTAGAAGGCCTAAGAGGCCCAGGGCAGAAGAGCCGATACCTGGCCAGCCATCCTTTCACAACCTGACCTCTGAGAGAGCTGCCACAAAGTACCCACAGCTAATTAATACTTCTCCAGAGAAACCTCCCATGTCTTCCAGAGAGGGGACTGACTCCTCAGAAAGGCCCTCCTGCTCCTCCTTCCCAATTCAGGTCATAGAGGAAAACAGGTAAAGCTCAAATGTATTCTAGAGGTGGCCTTGCTATCAGCCCACACCCAGTAAATCCCTGAGGGGATGAATTAGGGGTGGGGCTGCTGAAGATTTATTCTCTGCAAGGAGGGGTCATCAGGGCGGGAAGACTGGACTCCGAACGTTTTGGGTCCTTAGCACTTCATAGTCTCAGGGGACAGACAAGAGCAGGCTAGATGAGGGAACAGAACCAGAACCTTACTTCATTCTTGTGGATTAGCAGAATGACCTGGAGCAGAACCACACACACCTGTAGGCTGGGTGCTGTAGAAACCCACATCACCCTTCCCTGAGGCAAACCAGCTTGGTCTGGTCGGGGGTTGGAGTCAGAATAGTTGTGTGGAAATAACTGCCCTTTGTTCCTTTCTTTTCAAGGACTGCTCTGCTACAGTGTGGTACAGTGTCGTCAGGCTCTGTTCCCTGCCCTGGCTGAAGAGGGCACAAGTCCCCTGGCCTAGCACCTGATTCCCATGCCTCTCAGGTAGGGCCAGGTTCTCCTGAGTCAGGTGAGGCTGGGATGAGTAGCTAAGCGTCTCACACAGAAAAGCTGGTTCAGAGAAAGTTGTTTCTCTGCCTCAGATAGACCCCCTCCAGGGCCCCTGCACAGGACTCAGTATTCATGTTAAGGGATGCTTAGTCCTACAAGGAAGCAGAAAAAAGGCTGAGGACGTCTGGACAGACGGGCCACTGTCTTGGGTCAGAGGCTATCTCTTTAAAGATCAAGGAGAAACCTGAGGCACTGGCCCAAGACAAGGGGCGCTGCTCACCAAAGAGGCAGGTGTAGATCTTGCAGGAGGGAACCAGTGTGATCCCGTACAGGGCTCCCACGTGCAGCAGGGCCATGAGGATGATATTCCGCCAGACGTACTCCAGCTTGGGCGGGGGCCCCTCCTCATCCTGGTAGGTGGGGTCGTGTATATCTTCTTTCATTTCAGGACGGATGTCTTCTTCCAGGTAGAGAGGCAGAGTCTTCACCTTCTCTGCAGGTCCATTCTGCAGGTTTCCAGAGGGAGGCGCTGTGATGGTGGTGGTGGTCGTATAGGAGCTGGAGACCTGCAAGGAAAAGTTCAGTGGGGGGAGGCAGATCAGTGGAGGGCACGTGTGTGTGTGTGTGTGTGTGTGTGTGCGCGCGCGTGTGCGTGTACCATGTTCTTCACACTAGTGCAGGTAAAGGGCACAGCAAAGAAGCAACAGATCCTGCCCGAGAGCTCAGGAGAGATGTACTCCGAGATAAATCAGAAGTTTCCAGAAACTGTACAGATTTGTTTGGGGGGAAGGAGGTGAAAGACAAGTAGGAAAGAAGAGTGAAACATTTGTACCCCCAATACCACAAAGGGATCCCCGCGTGAGTATACAAGTATCATCAAAGTATCATCAGGACAGGCTTTTTTTTTTTTTTTTTTCAGCTGTTCTCAACCTGTGGCTCACGCTGGACCCCTTTGGGGGTCAAACGACCCTTTCATAGGGATAGCCACCGGAAAACAGATATTTACATTACGATTTATAACAGTACCAAAATTACAGTTATGAAGTAGCAACGAAAATAATTTTATGGTTGGTGGTCACCACAACATAAAGAGCTGTATTAAAGGATCAGGAAGGTTGAGAACCGCTGCTTTAAAGCTAAAGGCACGGAAGTTGGGACTCAACTGCCCAAAATACAATCTACCCCCCCTCCCCAATCAACTGGTCGCATTAGAATCCTAGAAAGCCGAGTAGTCCGGAGAAGTCTCAACTTTCTCCTCTCCGAACCAGTCACCTAGCAGCGTGGCCGGTGCCCGGAGCGAGGGTCGCTTCTGCAAGCATACCTCTTGTAGCATGTGGGCCGGCATCCTGGCTGTCGGCTTCTCGCCTCACTTTCTCAGCGCTGAGATCGAGCGTGAACTTCGGTTCCGGAGTCGGTCGGTGTGGGCGAGTGGCAGAGCTGCGCTTGGAAACCCGCCTTCCTGTCTAGCGGGATGGATGTTCAGCCCGGTCTGGCTGTGCACAGATCTCCCCGGGCTGGGAATTTAAAGGGTAGGGCGGCGATGGGATGATCGTGTTCAGTATTTCCTCAGACCCCTTTTATCCGCTGCCAGCAAAGGGTAAAGAGCGCAGAGATAGCTAGCCAGGGAAACAGGCGTGGAGGTGAGGGAGGGAAGGAGGGCGGGACCAAGAAGCGGAAAGAAAGCCAAGTAGATTCCAAAGTAGACCTCCGAGGCGGCGCCGGGATGCTAAAGACGTCAACTGCGAGTTGCTCCAACCCTCTGCCGGGGGGTAAATGCTAATGAGCCTCCTGTGAAGCTTGTCTTGTCATTGGCCAAAGAGAATTTGGTGCCACCTTGTCCAGCCTTTTCCATTGGCTGGGCGCAATCTGCTGTTCCCACTGCCACTAGTTCCTGGCTCTCTCCTCCTTTCTTTTTCTCCTTATCCTCTTTGCTGTGGGCTGATGGGTGACTTTTCTTTTAGAGGAGGATAACGTAGTCCCGTGTAGGAGTCGTGTACAAGCCCAGGACTCTGTTCTGGCGCTTAACGAATGGTTCACTGGGGAAATTGCATCGGGAGAAGTGAGGAAGACACTGGCTACAGCCACTCAGAAGTCACAACTCTAACTTCACGTGCACCCCCCAGGCACCTGCAAAGAGAACACTCGGGAGACTGGGACATGAGGGTGCGATTGGTCTCTGATGTCTAGCGCCCAGGGCTCTGACCCGGGAAAACAATAGTTTATTCATTCAGCCAGCACCGGGTTGCTAGCTAGCCCAAAGCTGCTGCATTCTTGAGTGCAAGGAGCTCACAGGCAGAGTTACTCGCTTGTGCTCACTCATTGGTCTCAATCAGCAGGGGACCGCCTCTGCAGGGGACCGCCTCTGCTAGGAGCCAGAACCCAATCCTAGCCCCATCTCCCTGAGCGGTACGTTTGAGAGATCTTTAGATCGTCAGGTTGGAATTTGGGGACTCTTCCAAGGAAAGGGACTAAGGAATCAAAGGGCCGCAAAGTATAGCAGGTACTTTGGGATCCCTAACAAGTCGTCACAAGAACCCACACTGATCCTGAGCAGTGGCTACTCCCTGGTGTTTATTGTTTTTGGTTTTTTTGTTTTTTTGTTTTTTGTTTTTTTGGCTTTTCGAGACAGGGTTTCTCTGTGTAGCCTTGGCTGTCCTGGAACTCACTCTGTAGACCAGGCTGGCCTCGAACTCAGAAATCCGCCTGCCTCTGCCTCCCGAGTGCTGGGATTAAAGGCGTGCGCCACCACCGCCCGGCCTGGTGTTTATTGTTAATGTTTCTTTTTAGACAGTGTCTCTGAAGCTCTGACTGTCCTGGAACTCACTATGTAGACCAGGCTGGCCTCGAGCTCCATAGATCTGTGTCTGCCTTTGAGTGCTGGGCACGGCTCCTTGGTCTTTTTAAAAAGGAAGTGAGATTGGGGGGGGGGGAGGGGCGGGGGAGCGGGAGAGGGAGAGTGAGATGAGATTACCAGTGGTCACACTTAGCAAGGCTATGTTGGAGCTAGGAATTGAGTATCAGATGAGTAGCGCCTCAACAGTCCATCTTAAAAGTCCCAGTGCTCAAAGACAAAGGCAGACAGTATCTTCCAATTAGATAGATAGATAGATAGATAGATAGATAGATAGATAGATAGCCTGGTCTACATAGTTCTTTTCTTCTTTTCCCTCTCCCTCCCTTCCTTCCTTTCTTCCTTCCTTCTTTCTGATATCTGTGACTTCTACATAGTGAAGTTTCTTTCTTTCTTTCTTTTTTTCTTTTTTCTTTTTTTAAATTAAGACAGGGTCTCTCGATGTAGTTCTCACTGTCTTGGAATTTGCTCTGTAGTCCAGGCTGGCCTCGAACTCAGAGCTTTGCCTGTCTCTGCCTCCCAAGTGCTGGGATAAAGGCCTGTGCCACTAAACCCAATTTACACTGTGAGTTGTGGCTCAGCCAGGGTTACATAGGCCTGTTTGAAACAACAGCAGCCAGATTCCCCTGGGAATTTCCCTTAATCCTATTCTGTTATTATTCCCTAGATCTGGGGATATTATGTGGACTAAACTGCTGTGACACACATTGCCAGAAAAGGCAAGGGCAGACCCAAGATGGTGTGCAGTATAGGAATCCACTACTTCTCTCCAAAATCAAGCTGCTATGCTAGCAAGAAAGCTTTGGGGACCCAGAAAACATTGGGTAAGAGAAAGCTGATTTCAGTGTCACTAACTGAGACATAGTAGGGACTGATTTGTCCGTGATCTTATATGACTGTAACTGTAGCACCCACTACAAACTTCAAGCACTTCCAACTGAGTATATAATAAGACTGTATAATAGGAAAGACCACTGTGGGAAAACATGAGAGTTGGTATCAGGAGTTATTAGGCCAGTGACTAGTTAGAATGCCTAAATAAATACGATTTGTTTATAGTATATATTTTAAAGATTTATTTTTAATTATATGTCTCTGTGTGGGGGTTACATGTGCCCAGAGGTATGAGAGCCCTGGAGCTGTAGTAACAGATGGTTGCGAGCTGTTTGCCATGTGTGCTGGGAACTGGTCCCTGTCCCCTGCCAGAGCAATTAAGGGCATTTAATTACTGAGCCATCCCTCCCCCTTACAATACAATTTACAACTCTCAGCACATGCCTTTAATCCCAGCACTCAGAAGGCAAACACAGGTAAATCTCTGAGGCCAGCCAGAGCTACATAGTGAGGTCCTTTCTCTAAATAAATATAAATTTAAAATTGTAATTCAGCACATATTTTAGTATAGATGAAGGGGAAGTAGAAGGTAAGCGTGGAAGATGGGCATTGGCGTGAGAACTTTCCTCTGGGTGCCATCAGGGTTTCTAAATCCCAAGAGACTGAAAAGAGAGCAAGAAAAAAAGTAAAAATCAGGGGTCCCATCCCACTCAGCCCTTTCAGCAAACATTAGGACCTTAGCAAGAATTCATGGAAATGGAGGTCACTCAGAAAAGGAGGCTGCTCACTCAATCCTTCTCACTCTCGCTGGGCCCATTCTTCCAAGCAGACTTTACAGACTGAGGTCTAGGAATGTAGACTCATGCTTGGTGAGCACCTGACTCATTGCCATTTCTCTGGGTGCCTTCATCCCACAAAGCCCCTGGCCAACTGACTCTACTGACCCAGAGGGGTATTTTGAAGATGTGTTGGAGATCTATTGTCCCTCACTGACAGACACTCTTCAAAAACTGTCACCATTATTGAAAAGGACTGACTGGCACATAACCTAGAGTGCATGGTGTGTCTGCGTCATCCACCCATTCTCTTTAGTTAACAGAAAAACCTGAGGCCCTCGTTGACAGAGAAGAACGGCCTTCGGCAGATCATGTGAAACTATTTTCATTCTGTTTCTCTAACTAGGAAACCAGTTCCCTTTTGAGCAGAGATCGCCTCCCATCGGAGGCAGGAGGCAAGAACAGAGCAGAGTTGGCATTCTGACTCAGATTATGTGTTTGTTTCATCCTAAGAGAGCAAATTTTCCCAACAATAATGAAAGGAAAATAATATTAGTCTCTTTAAAGGGTATGTATAAATCAACAAAAACTCAGAATAATTAAAAAATAACAGTACTGAGTAGGAACTCGTTATAGAAGAATAATAGATAATCTACAAATAATTAACAAATATTTGACTTTATTAACTGTTAAAAAGGCATCAGTGAGTGTAGTTTGTTACTATTAAAGACCTTACAGTATTCTATATTGGGGAAAATAAGCCAAGTTTTCTGTTTTGCTCTTATCTATCTATCTATCTATCTATCTATCTATCTATCTATCTATCTATCTATCTATCCACCTATTCACATATCTATCTATCTATCCACCTATTCACACATCTATCTATCTATCTATCTATCTATCTATCTATCTATCTATCTATCTATCTATCATCTATCTTGTTTTTTTGCTGTGTAGACTATGCTGACCTTGAATTGACAGAAATCTGCTTGCCTCTGCCTCCTGAGTGTTGGGACTAAAGATGTTTGTCACCATACCTCTTTAAAGATTTATTTTTATTTTTAATTGTGATGTGTGTATGTGTGTGTGAAAGTCAGAAGACAACCTTTGGGAGTTGGTTCTCTCCTTCTACCATGTGGGGCCTGTGAATCAAACTCATGTCATTAGGTTTAGCAGGGAATGTCATTACTGAGCCTTCTTGCCAGCCCATCAGAAAGATGTTTTGTAAGTAATTTTTTCTTCATGGTGCTGGAGAATTAAATCTAAGGCCTCCCGCATCCTAGGCAAGTGCCTTACCACTGAGCTACACCCCAGCCCATTGACAAGCTCCTGGAATTGTCACACAGACACATGCAATGAGCATTACAGAACTATGCAAGATGTATGCCACAGATATGTCATCAATATTTTATATTTGTTATTTGTAATACTGATTTAGGGCTTGGTTTTTTTTTTGTTTGTTTGTTTGTTTTGTTGGTTTTTTGGTTTTTTTTGTTTTTTTGTTTGTTTTTTTGTTTTGGTTTTTGTTTTGGTTTTTTGAGACAGGGTTTCTCTGTATAGCCTTTGGCTGTCCTGGAACTCACTCTGTAGACCAGGCTGGCCTTGAACTCAGAAATCCGCCTGCCTCTGCCTCCCAAGTGCTGGGATTAAAGGCGTGCGCCACCACCGCCCAGCGGGGCTTGTTTTTAATACAAATAATATTGGGTTTGTAAATTAATTTATTCTGCCCACCAGCAGTTTTAAAATACTCAATTCAGGCCTAAAGACAGGGCTCAGCACAAAGCACTGGGCTCAGTGCTCCCACCACGTGAACCAGACAACACACATACACATACAAGTAATACATCTAAATAACCACAATATCTATCTGAGGTAAGCATGGCAGTGCACACCTGTAACTCCAGCGTTTGGGGAGGAAATGACAGGAAGGTCAGGAGTTCAAGGGCGATTTCAGCTACACAAGGAGCTTAAGGCCAGCCCAGAATATAAGAAACTGTCACAAACAAAACAAAACAATCTCTAATGACCCTAAAGTGTGTTCATGGTGTGGAGTTTACAAGTAGGACATGAACATGTTTTTGTCTAATCTCAATAAAGGAAGAACATATTGTCGAAAGGAAGGGAAAATAAGTTGTTTTGAAATTTACCAGATACTAGTCCAACTTTGAACAATTTATTCTGTGGGTCTTTAATCCCATTGTTCGGGAGGCAGAGGCAGGCAGGTCTCTGAGTCTAGTCTACAGACTGAGTCCCAGGGACAGTGAGAAAATCTCCCAGCCTCAAAAACCAAAAAAAAACTAGGCTGAAAGGCTGCTTGGAGTATTTATTTAATATCGATCTGAGAAGATTAACACAGTATTAGATGCAGGGAAAGTTATAATTGCTATTGTCACATTTACATCCAGGCCCCTCTGGATTCAAAGCATCAAAGGCACGTGCATAGCAATGTCTGTACTCGACTTTAGCCACCAGGTAGAACCACCATGAACCCTACTCATTTCTAAGACTGATCTTCAGCTTTCTCAACTTTTTTCAGTTTTCTTCTCACTCCACTCTGTCAAAATACATTCACTTCTATGTGTGTGTGTGTGTGTGTGTGTGTATGTATATGTATATGATGATGTATATGTGTGTATGAATATGTATGTGTACATGTATATGTATATTTATATGTATGTGTACACACCAAGGAAATGACCACATGTTCATATTACAGAAACACATGTGCTTAGATGTTCACAGCAGCCAAAACTGGAAACAAGGAAAAACCTCTACTGACTAAAGTAAGAGTAAGGATGGTCTACACTGATCTAAAGATTAAAGGTTTGGGTTTTGAGACAAGGTCTCACTGTGTACCCCTGGCTAGCCTGGAACTTACTAGTAGACCAGACTATCCTCAAACGCACAGATCTGCCTGCCTCTTCCTCCCAAATTTCTGAGTACTGAGCTTAAAGGTGTGGGCTACCATGTACAGCTGACATAGAAGATTCATCTCATGTGCTGGAGAGATGGCTCAGTAGTTAAGAGCATCACATTCTCCCAAGACACCTGGGTTTGATTCCCAGCACCCACATGACAGCTTTAACTGCCGTGTAACTTTTGTAACTCTAGTTCCAGGGCATCCAGTGCCCTCTCTGGCCTCCTCAGGCACCAAGCACATATGTGGTACATGCAAGCAAAATATGTATACACACAAAAGTAAAAAAAAAAAAACCTTTTTCTAGGGAGATGCATGCAGATGAGATGCAGGCAGGCGGTCAAGCCCTCTGATAATGGCAGCCAATCACAACAGAGGAGCAGGGATATGGTAGGGATTCAGCCCACAGAACAAAGAAAATTCTTATCCACTTACAGATATCACAGGAGATCTTTGAGCTCAGAGGGTAGAGGGCTCTGAACTTAGCACATTACTGAAGGTACTGGATAGAGTATGGGGCCATACTTGGTTTTTTTTTTTTTTTAAGGGTTTATTTGTTTTTATTTTGTGTGTATGGGTGTTTTGACTACATGTATATCTATGCAACATGTGTGTGCAGTGTGACCTTAGAGGTCAGAAAAGAGTTACCAGATGCCCTGGAACTGGAGTTATAGATTATTGTGACCATCTGTGGGAATGCTGAGAACCAAACCCAGGGCTTCCAGCCTCAAGCTCAGACTTTAAGAAGCTAATGGGGGGATTAGGAGGAGTTGGAGAAATGGCTCAGTGGTTAAGAGCACTGGCTGCTCTTCCAGAGGACCTGGGTTCGATTCCTACCACTCCCACATGGCAGCTCACAACTGTCCGTAACTCCGGTTCCAGGGCATCTGGTACTCTTTACATCCTTACACAGATATACACACAGGCAAAACACCAACACATGTGAGAGGAAGGAAGGGAGGATGGAAGGAAGGAAGAGAGGAAGAAAGGAAGGAAGGAAGCTAATAGTGGACCAAGTGTGGTGGTTCATACCTTTAGTATCCACACTCAGGAGGCAGAGTTTGAGGCTAGCCTGGTCTATGATCTACATAGTGAGACCCTATAACAGCTAATTCTGTTGTTCCAACCTACCCCAGGGTTGCATGAGTTAGGACTTACACAGTTTAGGAAAGGAACTAGTGTGATTGATTCCCTCTACCAGGCAGCCTCCTTGATCTAACACTCACAATGGAATATTATTTGGAAATGAAAAAGAAAGAGGAAGTAGATGCTATACCATAAAGGATGATAGAAATAGAATGCCAAGTGAAAGATGCCAGTTGCCAAAGACAGTGCATCACATGACCTGTTAACGCATGAGTAGCTAAACCTCTATTATTACTGTTGTAATTTTAAATTACATTTACTTATTCTTTTTTTAAAAAAGATTATTTATTTATTTTTATGTATAGGAATACACACACATAAAGTCATATGTATACACTCATATACTCATGTGTATACAAGTATGCTTTCTCCATACATACCAGAAGAGGGCATCAGATCCCATTTCAGATAGTTGTGAGCTACCATGTGGTTGCTGGGAATTGAACTCAGGACCTTTGGAAGAACAGTCAGTGCTCTTAACCACTGAGCCATCTCTCCAGCCTCTCTACTCATTTTCTTATATATTTATTTACTTGTGTGTGTGTGTGTGTGTGTGTGTGTGCCATGGGTCACATGTGGAGGCTAAAGGACACTCTGGGGAGTCAGTTTGTCTCTTCTACCATGTACATCCCAGGGATTGAACTCAGGTGGTCAAGTTTGGCAGCAAATGTTTTTACCCTCTGAGTCTTATTTTATTTTATTTTAGAGACAGGATCTCATGCATCCCTGGCTGGCTGGCTGTGAACTTCCAGTATAGCCAAGGAAGACTTTAAACTTCTGGTTCCCTTGCATCCATCTCTCAAGTGCTGTGATTTTAGGTTTGGACCATCATCCCTGGCTCGTGCCATGCTGAGGATAAAGGGTTCTAACAACGGAGCCCCAGTCTGCCTCTATTATTAGTTAGTTAGTTTGTTTGTTTGTTTTAGAGTGTCTCACACTTGCCTGGAACTCATTATTGTAGCCCAGACTGAACACGGCAATCTCCTGCCTCAGCTTCTCCAGCTCTTGAATTATAAGCATGACCCACCACCTCTGGCTCAGAACAAGAAAATTTATAGCAATGGAGAGTCGAATAGTAGGTTGGAGGGTGGCAGATGGCTAAGGAGCACAGGGCATCTTTGAGAGGTACCGAAAACATCTGAAGATTGACTGTCATGATCAACTTTGTGAACCTACTAGATGCCATTAAAGCTGTGGGCTTTATGGATAGAGGGTAATGTCATGTAGAGACTGTGTCTTTAAAATGCTTCCTTTCAGTCACTGACACTCTAGCCGCTGCAGATGCTGCGATAGCATCAGTTTGTTCAATAAACAAGCACATGGATAAACAGCTCCACGGATCTCCCCATACACACTGAGCCTGACCTCATGGCAATGGGGCAATAGGTCAGAGCTGGACAAATGTCCTCACCATCCTGGACCTCACAGGTTTTCTCATGGCAGAGGGCACTGTGGGGAGGGAGAGGTGAAGCCAGCACCACTCTGGTCAGTCCCGGACATTTGGGGGGAGGGCAGAAGAAGGAGTACAGACCTCTGGGGATATGGTCCAAGCTAAATCCCAGGAAGCTAACATGTGAGAGAGGTGGTAAGTAACCTCCCCCTGCACAAACAACAGGCAGAAGGCTTCTGGGGGAGATGGTTCAGAATAAGTTCTGGGGGCCCTATGATCCAGGTGGGGAACCCACGGTAAAGACCCATTTGGAGTGAGCTTGGGTGTCACAGGCTCCAGGGTAGAGACACGGGTCAGACCAGCCTGGGAGAGGCAGGAAGACTTAGACGGGAGAGCAACAAGCTGCTGTTTAAGAGCCCAGCAAAGGAAAAGGGACTTGAATGTGACATTACACTAAGGAGTACCCTTGGCACAGGCTCTGGGATACAGAGTCTGGTCTTTAACTGTGTGGCCCTAGCTATGAAGAAGCCAGGGAACTTGTCCAAGCCCATGGCCACCAGTCATGTGTTTGTCCACATGGCACAAGGAGCTGTCCCCAACATCCCTCTCTCTTCTCTCTCTGCTTCTCCTCTGCTCAGCACTGAACTGGAGTATGTGCAGCATGTGTGTGCATGTGTGCGTCAGTGTGTAGATACGTTTGCAGTGCAGGTATTGGGCCATAGGAGTAACCTCTGCTAGGCTGTGCCCACCTATGTCTGGGCTCTGGCCCAGCTCTGCAGAGCAGGCTGGGTGTGGATGGAGCAAGTAATGTCTCAGTAGCGGAGAGTGTGATGGAGGGCTGACAGCCTGCACAGCTGAGACCTGGGGACAAAGGTCTCAGGATAGGGCCATTGGTAGTGTTTTCTGTGGTGGCCTGACCTTCTCTCCCCAGGATCCAGGTTGCTCCATCCCTCCTGGGCAGGCCTGTCGAAGGTTCTTCACCCACTGCAGAAACAGCCTGTGCTGTGTGTGAGCCCTCTGTGTGGACAGTCACAGGGAACAAGCTGACACAGATTCTGGGCTGTCGTTGACAAATTAACATGGGAAGGAGAGTCCTTTGTATCCTTCTTGCCCTGTCTTAGTTTTGGGGACTACAAGGAGACACAAGAGGGGCTTGTGCTTCTCTGTCTTTATGATGAGAGAGAGGTAATCCTGTTGGTTTCTTGCAGTAATCGAGAGTAGAGATGGCGGCCATTCTGTGCCCTGAATCAGTACTTCCCTTCACCCTTAGGTTCCAGTTGCAAATCCCAGCCTTTGCTACTCTCCTCCCACCAGGTGGACTCTTCCCTCCCCCACCTCTTTCCCTCCTCTTATTTTTCTACAAGGTGCCTTCCCTATCATGTTGCCTCAGCTTCCACAGGAACGTGGACAGCCAGCCCACTGTCTTCATCCTGTATTATCCTGCAGTAACCTCCCTGGGCTGATGTCACCCTTGGTCCACATTGACACAGCACCGAGCAGACCATAGCAGGGCTATGAAGTCCAGAGGGCAGCTGGCCATGACCTAACCCCAGCTTCCCCTGAGCATTCCCCAGCCAGGAGTCTGTGATTCTCCCATGCCATCCTTCGGTGCCAAGATAATCCTCTGGGGCCTGAGTGTTGACTGAGCCTTCTCTGTGCCCAGCAGAAATCCAATGCTCCGCTCTCTGCAGAACAACTAAATCCCGATGCCTTAGGGAGCTCACGGATTTCTAAGAGACACAGGAAAAAAGCACAAAAGCCAACTACCACTGGCCAGTACCTGATGATACAGGATGCAAACAGCCTATCAAGTGGGATGGGAGTTGAGGGAAGGAGAGAGGCCTTTTCAACAGAGGAACCCCTAAATTTGGGGAGGGCGAGAAAACAGGCTTGAGGCAGATGAAGCCTCGTTTTAAGGTCGTGCACTATGATTATAGCTCTGTGAATCCGGTCACAATCACCTGGGTGCCGTTACCTTTGTTCTTTAATCCTCAGAAAAGTTGCTGAGGTCAGGGACCCTGTGGTCGAAAGGTACCAGAACCTAAATCTGATAATGTGTGCAGGGACATTGCACATTTTGCTTGCTACATGGTTCTCCCCAACCACAGAACAGACCTGCTAAGTGCAGTTGGAAGTCATTTCCAGGCCCTGCTTCTCTCGCTCCCCACACCACCCAGTGTCCCATGGACACACTCCAAGCAGACACTCTTGTCCTGACCCTTAAGTAAGAGACAGTTTAAAAAGCCTAGAAGATGTCATCTCTTCCCTTTCCCAGTCCTTTTTGCCATATCTCTCCCTGCCCAAGAGGGAAAAGGGAAAACCCACCCAGGCCCACAGCTTAGCCTTTGGAACCCAAGGTACAAGTGACTACAACCGTGGTACATTTCCAGGCCTTCTGGGCTGTTCCCTGCCAGGATCTGGCTGGATTCCCTTTCAAAGACCAGGATTCCTTCTTTCTTTCTTCCCAAAGGGACTCTGGATTGGCAATGTTGTTTGCCTCAGACAGCCTCCCGCAGTCTCTGGTTTCTGTTAAAGCACTGAAAGGTTTGGAGTCTAGAGTTCAAGGGGGACACTAAGGCAAACTTCTTTTAGGTAAAAGATTCATTAGAAGAGTTATTAAGGCCACAGACAGACAGACAGACAGACAGACACACACACACACACACACACACACACACACACACACACACACACACAGCATGGTGAAGGCTCCCATGTGAGTTCAGGCTCCAAAGTAAATAGACAGTATGTCAAGGAGCTTTAATGAGAGAGCGATCAGGCCTTTGCAGCAGAAAGTTTCGTCTCCTGTGGTTGGTGAGTAGCACACAGCTTTCCGCAGCCAGGCTGTCAAGTTCCTGGGTGTTGGGAGGTGAGAAGGTAACTCCTTTGGAGCAACGTGTGGCTCCAAGGATGCAGAGGGAAAGGGTCTAATTTACTAAAGGTGTACCCATTATACAGGTGGGGATGTGCCATCTTCTGGACCCCTCTGGTGTCTGGGAGTTTAGTAGCCTGAGATCTGCAAACTTCCTTGGGAAAATGGGAATAATAGGTGCTTGGGGGAATGGTTGTTAGTGGATTAGAGAACCACAGGCAGGCTCTCCGTGGGGGTGGAGGTGGAGGCTCAGCCTCACCACAAGGCTTCCAACCCTGAAGAAGTCCAGAAGGGGCTTGTGATCTGTTGGTCCCCAGGACAATCCCAGTTTCCGAGCATTCTCTTCCCCTAACATTCTCTTCACAAACTTTTTTTTTTCTCCCACAGACAGGTGCCAGCATATTCTTCCGGTTGCCCTAAAATAACCTCACCCTCTGGGCCACCTGGCAAAGCTATGGCTGCCTGTCATCTACTTGGTCTTGATCGTGGCAGTGACCTCATTGTTGACTCTGGTACCAGGTAGAGTGATCTGAGCAACCAGTTGTCCAAAAATGGCATGGACCTGATGCCGGCCAATCAGGCTTGGGGGCGGGGGGTTGCTGAGACTAACAGGCATCCACAGTTAAGGATGATAAGCAAGAAGGCATCAAAGGCAGATGTAGGAAGAGTTAGGGTGGACTTGGTGAGTATGTCTGGGTGTCTAGCATCAGGGTCCCATCCAGGGAGGGGCGTGGAGCTTATACTCTGATTGCTGGGAAGGCATTGACAGAAGACAGTGAAGTCAGCACAGAAAGTGGGAAGTAAGGAATGAATTCTCCCTTCCGAGGTGGGAAGCGGGTATAGCTTTTGGTGGACACTCCCAAGAGCTGAGGCTACCTGTTTTTCAAAGGAGGCAACAAGGAGGAGATCTGTATCACAGAGCTCCAATTACAGGGAGCTCTGACCAACAGCGTTTACCTGAGGCCACATTCCCCTTCATAGCTCTTAGCCCAGAAACAGAGAGGCCAATCAGGGAGCAAGCCTGATTGGCAAGTCTTGGAAGCTACAGGACACCTCTGGCAGCCTATTTTGACTCCCTAAAAGTTTTACCAATCCCCCTTTTTGAGGCCACACAATAGTAATTCACCAACTCCCTACCCCATCTCCCTCCCTCAGGGACAGACGTGAGCATCAGAGCTACTGACCCCTGACAGCTCAGCCCCACCTCTTCTTGCACAGTTGTGTAGTTTCTGCCTGCTTCTTAAAGGACCCAGCTCCACCCAGAGAGCTACCAGACACCTCAAGTGACCAGTCCCTGGGGATTAGGATCTGTTGTCAGAGCCAGACATGAACTTTCTGTTACCCAGAGGGAAGGGGCTGGGGAGAGAACTGGTGCCAGTTTAGGACCCCTTTGGAGGAGAGCCATAGTGGAGACAGAGGGGGCGCCTAGGACCCTGCTGCCACCTGGTGGCCATTCCAGTCAAAGCACCATTAAGGTCTTTTGTGTGAATTAACCAGATTTTTTTCCCCCCCTTTGTATCACAATAATTCTGGTTCTGAAGCTTAATTCCATGGTGAGTAATCTCTCTGAACCCCAGTTTCTTCTTCTGATGTGAACACTGCCCCTATGAGATTATCTGAGTTTGAGAGTTGAGCCTGAGAGACAGCTCAGCATGCAAGGTGTTTGCTGAACCAATATGAGGTCCTGAGTTTGGAGCCCCAGTGGAGTGGGCTGGGGGTAGAGCTGTGAGGACCCTGGGGCTCACCAGTTGCTCTAGTTTGCTTTTGACTGTAGTGATAATGACCGTGACCAAAAGCAACTTGGAGAGGAGAGGGTTTATTTGGCTTACACTGATCATAGTTGATCATTGAGGGAAGCCAAGACATGAACTCAGATGGGGAAGTGGCTGAAGCAGAGGCTGTGGAGGAGGCTGGTTACTGGCTTGTTCCCCATGGCTTACTCAGCCTGATTCTTATACAACACAGGACCACTGGCTCAGAGGTGGCACCATATCCAGTGGACTGGGATTTTCCACACCAATCATTAAGCAAGAAGACAACCCACAGACTTTCCCAGAAGCAATCAGATGGAGGTAATTTCCCAACTGATGTTCCTCTTCCCAGATGACTCCAGCTTGTGTCAGGTTGACAAATACAGACAAAACAACCAAGACCCTGGCCAATCAGTTTACCTGAGAAGGTGAGCACCAGGTTCAGTGAGAGGGCTCTGTCTCTAAAAACAAGTGCAGAGCCATAATGACAGCCTGTGCCAGAAGTCTTTCATGGTCATCCCATCTGCATGTACACACTCTTGTGAACAACACACACACACACACACACACACACACACACACACACACACAAGATTAAATGAGAATTGCCTGAGATAATATACTATCACATGCTTGGCCTCTGTCTGGGTGCTAAGTGCATGGTAGACATGCTTGCTGTGTTTGTTTCTCCTCTCTCTCTCTCTCTCTCTCTCTCTCTCTCTCTCTCTCTCTCTCTCTCTTCCTTTACCCACTTGAAAAGCTCACCTCAATGCCATTTCCCTCCAGCTTTGCTTCATGACCTCTCCACTCCCTGGTCCATTCCTCTGAATCACTGGGAGCTGCTGTCCCTCTCAATGTGGCTCTTGTCACACTCAGCTCACACTCCACCATAGTCCGCCCCCTCCAGCCGGAACCTGCAGGGAGGAAGCCATGAGGAAGCCATGAACACAATGCTCCCCCCATGAAGGACTTCCTTGGTAAGATAGGAACTCGGTGACGGCCTGCTGAGTTGCAGAGGAGTCTCTGAGTCTAGGATTAAACAAACCTCAAGTCTCAGGAAGAAAGATTTGCCATAGGCAATTGTTTTCCAAATATCAAATGTTGCAGAAAAAAATGGCCAAGCTGAAAAACACCTGGAGTTGCCTAGAAATGACCACTGCTATTTTGATTCATTTTATTCCACTTAGACTCTGCTACACTGTAAGGTATATGTGATAATATATACTATGTGGTAAATACTTTGGATATCATTCCAAAACACAAGTAAGTTCTCCATGATCACTCCTTTTTTCATTGTTAAAATTTATCATCGTAAGAGAAGCCATTGCCAACAATGCTGCCCAAGTCCTAGATCTGGGACTGGAAGGTAGAAGAGACAAAGGGACAAAGAGCCACCACTTCTCAATTCTCAAACAGAAACGGAATCTCTGGGTGTTTTCGCCGGCTAGTCTCGCCCTTTCATGAAGGTCTGTCCCTTTTCCAGGTTCTAAGGAGATAACCCAGTTTCGTAATGGAAATGAGACTGGATGCAGACCTGGAGGGAAGGATCTGATGCAGGCACCCAGCTCAGCTCGGCTCATGTTCCTGTGACCATGAGGGTTCCTGGTTGCTTCGAGCAGCCTTTATACAGGGCCTAAGGATGCCTTGCTTTGGTCTTAGAACTTGGTCCTCTCTCCTCTGCTTATGGGTAGCAAACTATTTCTGAATCTCAGGGAAACTCAGTTTTCCACAACTCTTTCCGTAGGGCAGAAAAGAAGTGCATGACACTGTGGAACATACCTGTAATCCCAGAATTTGGGAAACTGAGGCAGGAGGATTGCTGTGGGTTTGAGGCTGGCAGGAACTATATGTGAGCTTTTACTTAGCTGATCAAGAGCTGGAGGTCCGCACTCCATCCATACTGTTTGCCCCTATCCCTTCTATGACATTTAATAACGTAAATAAAGTATTATTTATAATTTAGATAAATAGACATTCATCTAGGGTGAGACATCTTCAGACAAGAAAAATCATTCTTAAATTGTAATTCAGGTTGAAACAACTTCATAAACACACCTAGACTAGGCACATCCCCAGATCTCAACTACAAGACCAGTCTATGCCGGTCTCCTCTCGATTTTCTTTGAATAACCTCTTTTAACAAGGCTCAAGGTAGTGTTTTCTTGTTTGTTTGTTTGTTTGTTTGTTTTGCTTTGTTTCTTCAAGATAAAGTTACTCTGTGTAGCTCTGCTGTCCTAGAACTCACTCTATAGACCAGGCTGTCAAACTCAGAGATCCACCTGCCTTTGCCTCCCAAGTGCTGGGACTAAAGGCGTCTGCCACCACTACCTGCTTCAAGACTGGCTTTATCCTCCTCATGTTTCACCCACTGTCTGTTAGGCAAGAGTTGATGCCTCGTGGTCAGGTCCCAAGATCTCTTAATTTGAAGTATCCTGTCATTATTGGGGTTCTCTGGAAGCCACCTTCTGGATTCCTCCATGCCATCAATCTTGTGTATTGTATAACCTCACCTTAGCCCCAGTTCGTTGAACCCTGCAACATAATACATTTTTGAATACCACCCAGCCTAGCCTGGCAACAGTCTGCCATTTTGACCTCCGTTTACCCTTCTGACAGGAAAAGTCGAGTGGGCACTGGAGCTTGAGAGCTTGAAGAAATACCGGGCAAAACTATCATGAGACTCCTCTTGACTGCCACATTTGCAGCTTCTTGAGTAAGTTTAAACAGCAGAGGAATGAGGGCGCCTTCTGGAAGTTCTCAACCCGTGCCGCATAGCCTGCCCCACAGTGCGGTATAGTCTGATCCACACATGAGGAAAAGGACTCAGTACTGAGCAGGAAAAGCGACTGGATGGGTTCCAGGAGGGTGACAGTGAATAAAGCAGTCGATCGAGGCCTGGAGCTCTGTCATATGAGGAGACTTGTCACACGAGGAATGTCCTCAAGTCCACTCAGACCCCTGCTGATCTCAGGCCTCCTCCGGAATTCAAGATTGCCCAAGGGAAAGAGAAACCATCTCATGTTCCTCTCTCTGCTTCTCGGGGACCAAGCTGTTGTCATCCCATTCCTGACCCTTGTCAGGAGTCCTTGTGCAATTGCTTAAAAAGCTCTTGGCTCCCTCCTTGCTCAGCTGATCCAATGCAAAATGCTCCCCCCTGGCCCAGCTTCTCACACCGTTCTCCAAGAAAAACTGGCACCTCAGTGCATCTCATTGTCTGGAACAGCGGAGAGATGGACACTTGTCCTAGAGAGGGTCAGACAGCCCTCAGATGCAGACCATGAAGGGAGTCACCCCTCTCAAGTGTCCAGGCCTTGGGCAGGAAATTCATGTGACAGGTTCAGGGATGTGACAGCCACTTTTTCTTCACTCTTAGACCTGCCTGGGCACATTGGTTTATCAAGGGGCTGAGCCGGGCCTCTGGCATCTCTTTAGAGCAACACTTCATGCTGGAGCTTTTGATGGAGACAGAAACCCTTTCTTTTAAAATCTGAAATGGGCTTGACTTCTGCCCCTGTCCATTCCCTAGTATCAGGGCAGGTTGAGAGAGGGGAGTCTTTTTCTCTACTCACTAGGGCACAGCTCACAGAGACACTGAGAAGGACCTGGGTGACAATTGGTGAGCTGGTGGGGAGGAGAGGAAGGAATACCTCTCCCTTTCCTCCCTGGGAGTGGTCTCCACTCCAGTCCATGTTGGCCCTTTCAGAAGCTTGTAGTGGGTGTCAGCTTATACCCACCATGGTGTTCTACTGCACCCCTTTCCTCAGCCCCTCCAATAATCCTTTGATCATCTCTACAGTAGGATGTCTAGATATCACACCTCGGGATCCATCTGGCCCCAGCACTGGCCCATGTCTCCTGTTCCTTCTAATTGGTGTGTGCAATACCCGCCCTCCCCCTCCTTGAAACCCCTTATCTCTGTTTTTTAAACACTTAATGCCCAGTTCCTCACAGCTCCTCTTTCTGTGTGTCCTGAGCCTTGCAGAGAGAGAGAGGACAGGGAGAGGGAGAGGGGACAGGGAGAGGGAGAGGGGACAGGGAGATGGAGAGGGGACAGGGAGAGGGGACAGGGAGAGGAAGAGGGAGGGGAGAGGGAGAGGGAGAGGGAGGGGGAGGGGAAAGGGAGAGGGGAAAGGGAGAGGGAGAAAGGGAGAGGGAGAGGAAGAGAGGGAGAGGGGACAGGGAGATGGAGAGGGGACAGGGAGAGGGGACAGGGAGAGGAAGAGGGAGAGGGAGGGGACAGAGAGAGGGGACAGGGAGAGAAAGAGGAAAGGGAGAGGGAGAGAGAGAAGGAGAGGGAGGGGGAGGGGGAAGGGAAAGGAAAGGGGAGGGGGAGGGGGAGGGGGAGGGGGAGGGGGAAAGGAAAGGGGAGGGGGAGGGGGAGGGGGAGGGGAGGGGGAGGGGGAGGGGGAGGGAGAGGGAGAGGGAGAGGGAGAGGGAGAGGGAGAGGGAGAGGGAGAGGGAGAGGGAGAGGGAGAGGGAGAGGGAGAGGGAGAGGGAGAGGGAGAGGGAGAGGGAGAGGGAGAGGGAGAGGGAGAGGGAGAGGGAGAGGGAGAGGGAGAGGGAGAGGGAGAGGGAGAGGGAGAGGGAGAGGATTAATGTTATCCATGTTCATGATGTTCTGTACCTGAGAGGATCTCAGCTTCCCCATCCAGTCAGGCAGAGGCTGCTCTCAGGTGCTGGGCTCCTGGTTGTCTTCTGTCTGTGCCAGTTTGGGCCCGTGTTCCTGTTTCTACCTTAAGAGTAGGAACCTCCTTCCCCATGAATACTGTGGGAAGTCCCAAGGGGGCAGGAACTGCAAAAACTGGGGGCAGAGCCTGGGACAACCCTACCTACAGCTGCCCCCATTCCCTGTGACCCTGAGGAGCTGGACTGTCTCCAGGGTGTCTCTCCCTGAGCCTTAACCCAAGAAGCCTGAAGACAGATACACAGGATGCTGGTGTCCCGCTGCTGTCTCCATTTCTGTCTTTGCAGTATAGGTTTAGGGCTGAGAGAGGGCTCTCCTCGGGTATGAGAGTCTGAAGGGAGTTTGAACAGCTGTCTGGAAGGCAGGTGATCAGACATGAAATTTTGGTGTCTCTGATTTACCTGCGTTAGAGTTGCTTGCCCCAGGACACAGAGGCCAGGCTTCTGGTCTGCTAGAAAGGTCACTTGATGCAGTCATTACCTGGGGACCCAGGGATTGTGTATTTGGTACATGGAACACTGAGGTAAGGAGGCTCTAGACCACTCCACCTGAAATAGATGCACACCCTGCTCACAGCCTCACTCAGACCCAGTATCCTCACCCCATCTCCCACAGGGACTTTGTAGGAGGGCAGACAGGTGTGAGCGCTGTAGTAAGATCCCAGGGGTTACTGGATGGATGAGGAAGGACCAGTGGAGATGGGGCAGGAACAGGTAGAAGTGGATAACTAAAAAGATGTGCTACTGGGGACTCTGGGCTTCTTTCTACACCCGTAGGACTATGGGGAACAATGCTGACTGAGAACACAGCCGAGAACCGAGAGCTTTATGTCAAGACCACCCTGAGGGAGCTTGTGGTGTACATCGTGTTCCTCGTGGACGTCTGTCTGTGTGAGTAGCCACTGTCCTGTGGACATCTGCCTGTGAGAGGCAAGAGTGTGTGAAATGTCTGTACCTCCAGGGCAACATTCATCTCTGCGAGGCAGGTGGATGCTGGGAACTTTGTGTACATAACTATATGCAACATCTGTGGCTTTTCAGCTGAAGAGATTTCACTGAGAAAGAGTTATCACTAAGTTCAGTGCAGAAAGCCCGGTAGAGAGGTGGGTTAACAAAAGGAGCTTCTCTCAAATTCCCAGGTGACTCAGGTTTTTCAAATTCAGTTATTGACACTGCCGCAACACCATTTTGTGTTGGCAGGTGTACATTTTGTAAAGTGTGATGGGCCTCCTCTCCTCTTTGGTGGATTTTGCATTTTTCTTTAGGGGCAGGAAGAAAATGATTAGGGCCTTAGAGAGGTCCTGCCTGGGAAATGGGTTGGTGATGCCCAAGGGAAAGCCCGTTGCACACAGGCTTTCTGCAAGGCATTAGCTGGGAGATTTAGTGGCCAAGTTCAGAGAAGGTAGTGAAAGATCATGGTGTAGATGGTCCAAAAGTGAAGCCAGAGCTTGTGCAAGATGAGAGAGTGGGGGTGGGGGTGGGGGTGGGGGTGGGGGTGGGGGTGGCACTCAGAGGCTACCTGGCCTGCAGGTGAGGGAACTGAGGCTGTATTCTGTTAATGTCTTCCTTAACAGTTGCACAGCGAGTGGTGTTTGCCTGGGACGGCAAGCAATGTTCTACATTCTGTGCATGTCGACCAGAGTGGCAGCCTGCACCGTTGTCTTCATCACTGTTCTATTGCATGAAGAGACACCATGACCACAGCAAAATCTTATGAAGGAAAGCATTTAAGTGCTAGAGGAGAGAGAGAAAGACACTCTGGGCTTTTGAAACTTAAAAGTCCACCGTCAGTGATATGCTTCCTCCAGAAGGCCAAACCTCCTAATCCTTTCCAATGGTATCGCTCCTTGGTGACCAGACGTTAAGATATATGAGCCTATGGGGGCTATTCTTATTCAAACCACAATGACTGGGCTTGACTGCAGGCCCAGAGACTTAAGTTTATCGATATCATGGTGGCACAGAGGCAGACATGGTGTTGGAGAAGTGGCTGAGAGTTCAGTTGGGGTCCAAGAGTTGCCTCACAAACCACACAAATCCTAAGCTCACTCAGTCAGACAGAAGTAGTTTATTGAGCATATGTCCCTGGACTGGTTGATCAGAGCCGTGGTTCAGACTCGGAAGCTGAACCATGACATTGACTTAATATCCTATAAGGCATTTTAGGCCTGAGATCCACAAACATCTGTGTCAAGTTACTTCACTGATTAGGATTTAGGGATAGGAGATTTCCTATCTTTGCTGTACATTTTTCCTGTTCCTGTTGGTTGGGGTATTCAGCTGTGGCAGGGGACTTGACTTCTCTAACATTTATGTCTTAACTTGTCAATCAGGACAGGACTTGTCTTACATTCATGTCTTAACTTGTCAGTCAGGATGTCAGTTACCCACTGCAGTGGTTTGAATGTGTATGGCCTAGGGAGTGGCACTATTAGGAGGTGTGGCTTTGTTAGAGGAACTGTGTCACTATGGGGGTGGGCAATGAGAAAGAATCTTCTCCTAAGCACGTGGAAACTAGTCTTCTCCTAGTGGCCTTCAGATAGGGAGGTAGAACTCTCAGCTCCTCCTGCACCATGCCTGCCTGATGCTTCCATGTTCCCACCTTGATGATAATGGACTGAACCTCTGAGCCTGTAAGCCAATTAAATGTTGTTCTTATAAGAGTTGCCTTGGCCATGGTGTCTGTTCACAGCAGTAAATCTCTAACTAAGACACATCTCTCTTTGCCAAGTAGGATGTCAGTTCCCAGGGAGGTCTTGAACTTAAACTCTACTTGACCCCTACTCAGAATGAAAGACTTATTCCAAGTAGTTTGTTATATTAATTCAGGTGTCTCTATTATATTTTGGTCCATCCCAGGAGTGTCTGTGCCCACTCCTCTGTGGCATCTAGAACTTTCTTCTGCTATGTCATCCACTTCCAAAGGCTTTCAAAGGACACCCTTCAGATCATTTATTCTCCAGACTAAATAATTTCTATTCTGTCTCAGAAAAAGTCATTACAACATGGTGACCAGAGGGTGAAGGTTTGGGCTCTGAATTTGCAGATTCAGGTATAAACACTACAACCCACCATTTATCATATGAGGGACCTTGAACAAGTTGCTCCTCCTCTGTCTCCTCCTCTTCCTCTTCCTCCACCTCCTCCTCTTTCTCCTCTTCCTCTTCCTTCTCCCCTTCTGTTTGTTTGTTTGTTTGTTTTGAAGCAGGGTTTTTCTGTGTAACCCTGCATGTCCTGGAACTTGCTCTGTAGACCAGCTTGGCCTTGGGCTTGGTGGTCTGCCTGCCTCTGCCTCCTGAGTGCCGGAACTAAAGGTGTGTAGCACCACTGCCTGGCTAAGTTGCTTAACACTTCATTGGGGCTGGCTAACAGTTTAGAGGTTTAGTCCATTATCATCATGGCGGGAAGCATGGTGGCACACGGCAGACTTGGTGCTGGAGAGGTAGCTGAAAATTCTACATCTGGATCAACAGGCAGCAGGAAGGGTGAGACACTGCACCTGGCTTGAGCTTCTGAAACCTCAAAGTGACACACTTCCACCACCAAGGCCACAGCTACTCCAACAAGACCACACTTCCAATAATGTTACTCTCTATGGGTCTATGGGAACTGTCTTCATTCAAACCACCACAGACCACCAGAGTGGACATTTCACCTGACCACTACAGTTGACCACTATGACTGACCATCACAATGAACCACCACAGTGAACAGTGTAGCTGACCATCACAGTGGCCACTTCAAAGGATAACCACAGTGACAATGACTTACCGTCACATGACGGCTTATCATCACAGTGGACACTATACCTGATCACTACAGTGACAGAGACAGGGTCTCTCTACATAGTCCTGGCTGTTCTAGAACTCATTATGTAGACTATGCTGGCCTTAAACTTATAGAGATCCTCCTGCCTCTACCTCTTGGGTGCTGGGATTAAGGGCATGCACCACCATGCCCTGCTGGAATATTTTATCTTACTTTCAAAATACCTTATCAGGACACTGAATCAATTTAGTCAAATTAGTATATGGTATGTTGGTTAAATACCCGGGCTCTTGGGGGCTGGAGAGATGGCTCAGTGGTTAAGAGCACTGACTGCTCTTCCAGAGGTCCTGAGTTCAATTCCCAGCAACCACATGGTGGCTCACAAGCATCTGTTATGGGATCCAATGACCCTTTCTTGTGTGTCTGAAGACAGTGACAGTGCACTCATACACATAAAATAAATAAAACCTTAAAAAAAAATACATGGGCTCTGAATTCAGCCTGTCTGGCTTCAAGACATGGCACTTCAGTTGTCAGCTGTGAGATCTGAGGGAGTTTGTGAATCTATTAACGCTGATCCTTCATACCCGATAAGACTGCTGTGAACGGTGAAACAACGCACCAGGATTGTGCTGTGCGTTTAGCGCAATGTCTGCTGTCAATGGTGAATGAGCATGCACATTAGACACTCATTCACTCATTCACCATAGACACTGCAACCACACTGCAGGCAGCCACGGCACAGGACAAGGCTTGATCTGAAACTTGCAACCACGCAAAGACCCTATCTCTTCTGAACTGGGCTCCTTATAAATCTCAAAATTGCTATTATCGCTCCATTCTCGTCCACCTTGAGTATTAGAGCATGCTCCTGGAAATCCCAACCTGCATAAAACTGCCTCTGAGGCAGTATTTCGAGAGGCTCAGTTTTCCCTGTTTATACATGTACATACATGTCCAGATGTGTGCATATTCATTTAGGGAGGGCACACATGACAGGTGTGCTGGGATGACATACGTGTGCTCTCACATCTGACTTTACATGGGTTGTGGGGATCTAAACTCTGATGCTTCGCTTTTGTAGCAAGTGCTTTATCCACCGTCTCCCCGGCCTGAGAGGTTTGTGATCTGAAGGTTTCTACAACAGTTACTAAAACAACACTCCACAAGTTCCCTGCTCCCCTTTGCCTTCTCCCTGCCTTTGTCTTCTCTCAAGCAAATCTTCAGGGAACTCAGAGCCTTGAGCAGGGTCTCAGCTACTCTGGAGCTCTCTAACACCCCAGCCCTCAATGTTCTGGCCTCTAGCTCACTGTTGGTGTCTCTGGGCTCTGGTCTTTTCAACCAGATTATGAATTCTTAGTGAGGATGATGGAGTCCCAAAGGGGTGAAAAACTTAAATATCACAATGGTTTTGGTCCTCCAAAAGGCAACTCTCCATAACCAAATACAGAATCTCTCTGTGGTATTAAAACATGCCTCAGGGAGTGGTGAGCAGGAAGGAAATGTCTAAAGAGGTTGATAACCCGCTGTCCTGCCTAGCAATGTGATACAAGTCTTGGCATGGCACTTGCATTATCAAGATGCCTCTTTCTGAGAACTGGGCTGCCATGCTGTGGGTTATGCCTCTTTGTTCTGGGCTTGACTCTCAGAATTTCCATGAGTACTTCAGATACTTGAGGAGTGACTGTTATGATAGATTGTTCCTGCAGTTTAATGGAAAGATAAGAACACCGAAGTCAGGGAAACTTGCTTCAGGTTCTATCTGGGTCACTTATTCACTGTATGACCTGGGGAACATACTATATGGTAGATCAAAGAAAATAATACGTAGGGAGACAGCGTGTATAAAGAGTCTCTCTCAACTGTTGATAGTAACTATTTTTATGTTTTTAGTGGAATTTCACAGTATCCACTTGGTCCTTTAAACTGATTGTTTGATGGTGCATGTATATGTACGTATGTGTCTCCCTCCTTCCCGTGTGTGTGTGTGTGTGTGTGTGTGTGTGTGTGTGTTTCTGGGGCCATGATTCAGTTAGTAAAGTCTTTTTCATGCAAGCATGAGAACCTGCGTTCAGACCCCAGGCACCAGGGTGTGTGTACCTTTAATCTGATCACTGAGATGGTGGAGACAGGAGGGGCCCCTGGCTTGTTGGCCAGCCAATCCAGGCAATCAGTCAGTAAGCGCCAGGCCAATGAGTGACCATGTCTTAAAAAATATGGTAGAGAATGATTGAAGGAGACAGTTGACATCAGTTTGCCACATCCACATGAGCATGTAGAGAGAAAGGGAAAACCTTGTAGCGGGAGAAACAGGCCACATATTAAACCCTCCCTTTAGAAAAGAAAACCTATTAAGACAACAGATGCTGAAGAACAACAAGACCAGGTGCAGGGGAGTTTTAGGGTGACCAGTGTCCTCTCCGGGATAGCATCACAACAAGTGCACAGACAGCATCATACATTCATCCAAATCCATAGTTCAGGACGGCCATGAGCTACACCGAATCCTGTGGCTTTGGGTACCAGTGATGGAGTGCTTTGTGTAAGTCTATGTGTGACAAACACATCTCTCTACAGGTTCTTGATACTGGGAGACAGTGGCAAAGCAAGGACGGAGGCACCTGGAGACTCAGCGTCTCTCAGTTAGTTCTGCCTCTAGCAAATCTGCTCTTTTCAAAATCCTAAGTTAGCAGACAGAGAGGTGGCTCAGCAGTTAAGAGTAAGCCTGCTCTTGAGCAGGACCTGAGCTTAGTTCCAAGCACAAGCACCGGCATTCCAGCTGCCTGCAGCTGCAGCATCCAGCTCTGGATGATCCAGCTCTGGTTTCTGTAGGTACACACCTACTTGTGCACACACCCACACATACACATAATTACAGGTAATTAGAAAGAAGTCATTTTTTAAAAAAGCCCAAATTTAAAAGTGTGTTTAGGGGCTGGAGAGATGGCTCTGTGGTGAGCTCACACTGCTCAGAGGACAGGAGTTTGCTTCCCGGGCATCCACACTGGGCAGCTCACAACTGCTTGTCACACCAGCTCCGTGCAATTCAAAGCCCTCTTCTGATCTCCATAGGCATGCGCTAATATATTTTAAATAACATTGTAAAAATAAAATATTTTAAGAAGTGTATTTAAAAATAACTCGGTGTGAGGGCAGGCTAGAGAGGCGGGTGAACATTTAGAATTGTGTACTACTGCTTCTAAGGCTTGGAGACAGAGCCCAGCCTGGTTTACAAAGAGAGTTCCAGAGCAGCCAAAGAAAAGGTACACGCTGATCTTGCCAGAGGGCCCAAGTGCAATCCTTAGCACCAGTGTCAGAGGGCTCACAGCTGCCTGTAACTCCAGCTCCTGGGGGATCCCGGCACCTGAACTTAGGTACACACATCCATGTGTGTGCATGTAATTAAAATAAATAAAATTTTAAAGGGGAGAGGGGTGTGTAAAAGGATGCCAATCATTTAGCTAGTCCTTATGAAAGACGGAGGATCCGGTTTCTTATTTACAAGCTGTGAGCCTAGATTGGGCAGGTTTGGCACTCTTCTAACTTAAACAGCCCAGCCATACGTCCCTTGTTACTTGCTGTTTCTCCTGTCCATGTGCTCATGGTCCATCTTCTTTCATGGAGGCTTCCTCCTTTTTCCTCCTCCTGGTCCCCTGCCTCAGAACCTAAGCCTGGGAACCTATTCTTTGCCCCCTCTCTTCTGCCCAGTCCAGGATGTGGGCACCTTTATTGACCAACGAAGGATAACTTGGCTGGGGCAGGGGGTGGAGGGAGGTGGAGGAACAGAAGGACTTCCTCATTATGGAGCAACCAGATCTTAGGGTACAGAATTTATCATTTGAATATATAGCAGCACCAGACCAACCCACTACAGAGGTGACTTTAAATGTTCTCACATGTGTAAAAATATATTTAAGTCGTTAGCCTGATTTGATCAACCCACACTGTATACATGGAAGAGACCATCACAGTATCCCAGATAGACAAACAATACTGTTTGTTAATCAAAAAATAAGTAGGGGGAGAGAGATCACCAAGCAGTAAAGAACACTTGCTGTGCTTTCAGAGAGTCTTGGGTTTTTGCTTGTTTTTGTTTTTTGTTTTATTTATTTTTTATTGAATATTTTATTTTACATTTCAGATGTTTTCCCCTTCCCCCACCTCACCCCCCAGACATCCCCTATTCCATCTCCCCTCCTTCTGCTTCTATGAGGGTATGCTTCTACCCACCCATCCACTCCCACCTCCCCACCCTCGAATTTCCCCACACTGGGGCATCCAGCCTTCACGGGACCAAGGACCTCCTTTCCCACCTATGTCCGACAAGGCCATTCCCCTTTACATATGAAACTGGAGCCAAGGGTCCCTCCCTATGTGTTCCCAGGCTGGTGATTTAGACTCTGGGAGCTCTGGTTGGTTGGTATTGTTGCTCTCCCCATGGGGCGCAAACCCCTTCAGCTCTTTCAATCTTCTCTCACTCCTCCATTAGGAACCCTTTGATCAGTTCCATGGTTAGCTGTGAGCATCTGCCTCTGTATATGTCAGTCTCTGGCAGACCTCTAAGGAGACAGCTATATCAGGCTCCTGTCAGCTTGCACTTCCTGACATCCACAACTGTGTCTGCCTTTGGTGACTTCACATGGGATGGATACCCAGGTCAGAGGATCTTAGTTTAATTCCCAGTACCCACAAGCAACCAGTACTCTGAGCAATCTAGTGTGTTCATCTGATGCCATCTGTGGTATGGACTACATTCACTTACACACACACATAAATAAAAATAAATCTTTTAAAAAATGAATACATAGGGGCTGGAGAGGTGGTTTAAGAGCACTGACTGCTTTCCCAGGAGTCTTGAGTTCAATTCCCAGTACCCACAGAATGGCTCACAGCCATTTATAACTGTAGTCCTATAGGATCCAGTGCCCTCTTCTGGTGTGCAGATTTACACGCAGGCAAAACACCCATATACATAAACGTAAATAAACAAAATTTAAATGTCTTTCAAACTTTGTACTGGTACTACCACCTACACAGAGTATCATTAGAGCACTTGAAATAAAGATGCAGTTTTTTTTAAAGCATTTATTTTATGTATATGAGTACACTGTAGCTGTCTTCAGACACACCAGAAGAGGGCATGAGATCCCATTACAGAATTTATATCTTCATCTTGATACTAATTATTCAGATTTCTACTAATAGGTATGGCTACGCAATTAACCCCTAGCTAATCCTCTCTATTCCCACAAAACCACTACTTTTCCCTAGAAAGACAGTCCAACATTTACCACCTTAGTCCCCAAGCCCAGGGAATAGGGGCGCTGACTCTTCATTAGCTTCTTCAAGCTGATTATGGGCATTGAGATATTAGAAGAGGAGTTGGGGGAAGAGCAAATTGACAATCCTCTGATGCTGTGTCTTCACTGCCTCCAGATGGAATTCCCGGACCTCAGAGGTTTGAGCAGGTCTGCCCAGCTTGCTTGTTGAGTAGATACACCAAGGCTGATCATTCTGCAATATACAATTCTCAAAACAAATTTTAGTATCAAGATAGTTTTTTTTTTTAAAGAGGGCTGACATTTTATTAAGAATGTTGGTTCTAACCGCCTTTCTTTTTTTCCCCTCTTTTATTGGATATAATACTTACATTTCAAATTTTATCCCCTTACCGCATATCCCCCACCACCCAGGAACCCCTTATCCTATCCCCCCTCCTCCTGCTTCTATGAGGGTGTTTACCCACCTACCCCCAGTCCCCCTCCCCCCTCAGATTCCCCCCCTCAGATTCCCCCCCTCAGATTCCCCCCTCAGATTCCCCGCCCCCCCCCCCCCCCCCCAGTGCTCAGCCTTGAAGGTACCAATGACCTTGTCTCCCACCTATGCCCAACAAGGCCATCCTCCCCTACATATGCAGTTGGAGTCATGTGTCTCTCCATATGTGCTCCTAGGCTGGTGGTTTAGACCCTGGGGAGCTCTGGCTGGTTGGTAATGTTGCTCTCCTCATGGGGCCACCAGCCCTTAAGGCTCCTTCAGTTTACTCTCTAACTCCTCCATTGGGAACCTTTGATCAGATTAATGGATAGCTGCAAGTATCTGTCTCTGGGTATGTCAGACTCTGGGGGACCTCTAAGGAGACAGCCTTATCAGGCTGCTGTCAGCTTTCCCATCCTGACCTCCCTATCAACGTCTATTTTTGGTGACTGCCCATGGAATGAATACCCAGGTGGAATGGTCCCCATACAACCCCCTCTTCAGATTCTGTCCCACACTTTGTCTCCATATTTGCTCCCTTGGGTATTTAGTTACTCCTTCTAAGAAAGACCTAGGCATCCTCACTTGTTCTTTCTTCTTCATGAGCTTCATGTCGTTTGGTAGTTGAATCTTTGCTGTTTCAAATTTTGGGCTAATCTCCACTTATCAGTGAGTAAATACCATGTGTGTTCTTTTGTGATTGGGTTACCTCACTCAGGATGATATTTTCTAGTTCCATCCATTTACCTAAGAATTTCTCGAATTCATTATGTTTAATAGCTGAGTAATATTCCATTGTGTAAATGTACCACATTTTCTGTATCCATTCCTCTGTTGAAGGGCATCTGGGTTCTTTCCAGCTTCTGGCTATTATAAATAAGGCTGCTATGAACATAGTGGAGCATATGTCTTTGTTATTTGTTGGGGCATTTTCTGGGTATATGCCCAGGAGTGGTATAGCTGGGTCCTCAGGTAGTGCTATGTCCAATTTTCTGAGGAACCACCAGACTGACTTCCAGAGTGGTTGTACCAGTGATATAAGAGTGAGATAAATATTGCTACTCTCATAGGCATTGTACCAGTATAACACATTTAGGAATACAAAGCTTAGACCCAGTCCTTCTTTAACTTTTTTAAACTGATTTGAGAAGGTCAGCCTGTGAGTTAAGGGACTATAGCAAATTCATGGCTTGGAGTTTATTATAAGGGTGTACTCTATGTTTTATTTAGAATAGCTGCGTGGAGTTAACAGGCAACAGTCCAGATTACCTTACATGGATAGTTGGTTTTCAAAACATCAGAAATCCTTAGAATTGACATGACAAACATTTCTGTATTAATGTTCATTTTCATTAGAGACCTGACTGCTCTGGACAGCTTCCTATATTGAATTCTAAGAAGAAATTGAGCATCCTTGGAGTTACTCCAGTTGTGTGGTAACAGCCACTAGGCAAGAATTGCCCCTTTCCTTCTACAGACAAATTACTGTCCAGAAAAGGACACACTTGCAGAATAGTCGACTGATTATATCTGCCTAGACAGAGTAATCAGCCCTTAATAATTCTACAGCACTAAGGTCTGTCAGATGATCCTGGGCCAGAAGGCAGAAGAACAGATGCTCCAACGTTTTGAAGTAGAGCAAGTGTCCAGGTGTTCAGAGGTCTCTATAAATTGGCTAAGTTTTAGAAGCTATGCTTTGTGCTTCCCACAATTATAGTTAACTCAGTCATTCTGGATTTCTGACGGGGTTGAAAACTTATAGTTATTTACCTTGAGAGAAAAGATTTGAGTGGATGGTTTTCAGCTGACATTCATCCTAAAGCCAGGTTCAGAACTAAATGTTTTAGTCAGGATAGATGACAGAGGTGCTGGTTAGTCAACAAAAGGATGGACTGGGTAGTAGAACTATCTTGTACCTCACTGGTACAAATTGGCATAATTATGCTCTAATTGTATTTTGAGAGAAAAGTTTCATTTTAACAGGAAGGGTGATGTGTAGGAGGAGCTAAGGTGGGAGGAGTGCTGAGAGGAAGAAAAGGAGTAAGAAGAGGAGAAGAAGGAGAGGAGAAGCTAGGTGATGAAAGAGAGAAAGAGGGGGGAGACAGGGAGGCAGATGTTCATGTATCTCCACCAGTCAAAGATAGTTGTTATATCTAGGTTGGGTAGTGGGTTACACCTCTGATTGAACAATACCAAACTTATAAAGCCTAGGATTAACATTTTTTTAAAAAAAAAATGTATAAATGCAAAAAGGAAATGGGGGCATGGGATAGGGGTTTTCTAAGGGGGGGGATGGGGAAAGGGGATGGCTTCTGAAGTGTAAATAGAATATCTAATAAATGAAAAAAAAATAGAACAATTAAAAAAAAAAGAGAGAGAGAGAGAGATCCCATTACAGATGGTTGTGAGCCACCATGTGGTTGCTGGGAATTGAACTCAGGACCTCTGGAAGAGCAGTCAGTTCTCTTAACTGCTGATCCATCTCTCCAGACCAATAAGGACACCTTCTTGAAGACACTTGTTCCTCCCCACTGTCATCAATAACTGCATAGTTACTCCTGACCCCAACCCCCACCTCCACCTGTTGAGGCCTGCACTCTGCCTCAACACTTTGGGGCTAAGTGCTCTGGTCAAGAGAGAGTGGGGATAGAGGGGCAAGCGACTCGAAGAATAGAGACAAGACAGGGTGTGTGGTCAGGTCTTAATTCTCGTCCCGTCTCCTTCTTTCTGTCTCTCTCTCCTTCTCTCTTTATTGAAAGGAAATCTGGGGTATTTATCAACACAAGCAGGAGAACACAGGTGAAAACACTTTACCACGTGCACCATACAGCTGAGGTCACTAAACAGCAAAACAAGCTATGTGGGATAAACAATATATTTATCAGAGTGTGCTTCAGCTGTAATAGGCTTTTGAAAACCAAGTCTTTCATCAGGGTATATGGTTCCAGATGGCTGCAAAGTTGATCTAGCCGCTTTCTACTAAAGTCGGCTCCCAACATCCACCCCCAACCCTACCCCCAGACTGGGTTTTTCTGTATAGCCATGACTATCCTGGAACTAGCTCTGTGGACAAGGCCAGCTTCAAACTTAGAGGTTTGCCTGTCTCTGTCTCTCTAGTATTGGGATTATGATTTCCCTTTTTGGTTTTGTTTGTTTGAGACAGGACCTTTCTGTGTAGCCTTGGCTAGCCTGAAACTCACTATGTAGACCAGGCCGACCTGAAGCTTTTCCTTTTTGTAAGAAAATAGGCTCTATCTATCTATCTATCTATCCATCCATCTACCATCTATCTATCTATCCATCTATCCATCTACCATCTATCTATCTATCTATCTATCTATCTATCTATCTATCTATCTATCTATCTTCTATTTATTTTATGTGCATAGATGTTTCCCTGCATGCATGTCTGTGTATCGCATATGTGTCTAGTGTCCTGAGAAGCCAAAGGAGGATATTGGATTCTCTGGAACTGTGGTTACAGATGGCTGTGAGACACCATGTAGGTGTTGGGAATTTAACCTCTGGAAGAGCAGAGCAGCCAGTGCTCTTAACCACTGAGCTGTCTCTCTAACCCACTCTAATTTCTATTTTTTTTTTTTTTTTACCCTGTATCAATGATCCAATTCTTTGCCCTGATAACACAAGAGTTTGGAACTTTATTGAGTGACTTGAGACTTGGGTTCATGCCTTTTAAGAGTTATGTGTTTCACAAACTTTTGTGTATCATAAATAACATCCTCTTCTGTTGCTAAGAAGTTTATATTACTTTTTTTTTTTTTTTTTTTTTTTAAGACAGAGTCTCACTATGTAGCTCTGGCTGTCCTGGAACTCACTATGTAGAACAGATTGGCCTTGAACTCACAGAGATCTGCCTACCTCTACCTCTCCAGTGCTGGGAGTAAAGGCATGCACGCCACACCTGGTTAGTTTATATCACACTTAATTAGCATTTAATATTTTAATATTTGACAATTATGGGTAAATATTTCCATACCTGATCTTTTTCTTTATTTCTGCTGAATTATTTCCTTTGAATTATTTACTTATTCATCTATTTATTATGTGTGTGAGACAGGATCTTACATGGCCCAGGTTGACTTTGAACTTCATATACATTCAAGCATGACATTCTGATCCTCCTGTCTATGTTTCAAAAGTGCTAAGATTCAAAGTGCTAGGATTCCAGTCACACAGCACTATGCCTTTTTAGGTGGTACTGGGGATCGAACCAAGGTCTTCATGTGTGTTGAGACAGCATTCTACCCGCTGAGCTATGTCAGCAGCCTCCCTCTGGCATTTTCAAGGAGAGAGGTTTTTAAACCCAAAGCTAGATTCCAAGTGTTTGCAGCATGTTACCATTGTGCCTCACCAAGGACTGAACACATTTATAGCCACAGAGCTGTCAAGTCACACCAGTTTTGTCACAGCCTCATCAACATTGGATATCTTATTTATAACTTTTAGCAGTAATACATATAAAATGGTACAGTTTGCTTTAATTTTCTTGTGCGTGGTGAGAGCAATGTTCTTGTGTTTTAAGTTACAGTGTGCCTTCTTCTTGTGACTTGCATGTGGTTAGTGTTGAGAAGACAAATTTAGGCTTTTTCAAAAGGGGACCGTTAGACCCTTGCTGGGAACCAACTACTAAGGCTTTCATTTCTAGGATGGGTGATGGTTGCCCTTGGCTGTCAACTTAACTACATTTGGGATTAACTAAAACCAAAATGGCTGAAGATGCCCTTGAGGGATTTCTTTTTTCTGAATTAAATCATTTGGAATGGGAGACCCCCTTCTAATCCAGATCTTTGAGATGGGAAGATCCACCCTGAATCTGGACTACATCTTCTTTGGGCAGTCTATAACATAAAGGACATGGGCGAAGGAAGCTTGATCTCTCTTTGGCTGTTGGCTCTCAATCCCACTGGCAAGCCCATCCCTTCACTGAAGTCCATTTGGGCAGTGCAGCATGCTTCCTCAGGATGCTCTTAACTGGAAGATCAACTGAAACATTCAGCTCTGTGCAATGAACAACTATTGGATTCTTGAGCCTTCCATTGGTGGACAGTCGTTGGACTAACTGGATCACACCTGTAAGCCATTCTAATCAACTCCATCCTCACCCCACCCTCCCCTGTGTGTATGTGTGTGTGTATGTGTGTGTATGTGTGTGTGAGTGTGTGTATGTGTGCGAGTGTGTATATGTGTGTATGTGTGTATATGTGATGCGTGTGTGTATGCATGTATGTGTGAGTGTGTGTATGTATGTAAATGTGTGTATGTGTGAATGTGTATATGTGTGTGTATGCATGTGTGCATGTGTGTGAGTGTGTGTATGTGTATGTATATGTGCGAGTGTGTGTATGTGTGTATGTGTGTATGTGTATATATGTGCAAGTGTGTGTATGTGTGTATATGTGTGTACATGTGTGAGTGTGTGTATGTGTGTGAATGTGTGTATGTGTGTGTATATGTGCAAGTGTGTGTGTGTGTATGCATGTGTGCATGTGTGTGAGTGTGTGTATGTGTGTGAGTGTGTATGTGTGTGACTATATGTGTATGTGTGAGTATGTGTGTGTGTGTATGTGTGTGAGTGTGTGTATGTGTGTGTCAGTGTGCATGTGTGTGAGTGTGTATGTGTGTGTATATGTGCATGAGTGTGTATATGTATGTGTGTGTATGTGTGTATGCATGTGTATGTGAGTGCATGTGAGTGTGTGTGTGCATGTGTGTGTATGTGTGTGAGTATATGTGTGAGTGTGTGTGAGTGTGTGTATATGTGCATGAGTTTGTGTATGTGTATGTGAGTGTGTGTATGTGTGTATGTGGGTGTGTGTATGTGCATATGTGAGTGTGTATGAATGTGTGTGTGTGTGTGTGAGTGTCAGTGTGTGTGAGTGTATGTATTCATTCCATAAGTTCTGTTCCTCTAGGGAACCCTTGCCTAAACGGAGGGTCCTGGGAGTAGGCAGAAGAGCCAGTGAGGTTGGACTTCACCTGATGTATTGGTTACTTTTCTGTTGCTCTGATACTACACCATGACCAAGGCAATTTGTAGAAGAGTTTGTTTTGGCTTGTGGTTTGAATGAGTTAGAGTCCATAATGGTGGGGTCAGCATGTCAGAAAACAGCAGGCCTGGAGCAGGAGCAGGAAGCTGAGAACTGAACAGGGGAAGTAGTAAGAGCGAAGTGCAAGTAAGCAAGGTCTTTTACTTTCAAAGCCTGCCTAGTGGACTTTCTGCAGTAAGGCTGCCCTATCCAAACCTCCGAAACAGTGCCACCAACTGGGGAACAAGTGTTTAAATGCACAAGAGTATGGGAGACATGTCACATTCAAACTACCACATCTACATAACAATTGGGCCTGGGGTGAACCCTAGGGAGCAGACAGCCATGCCAACCCAATGCCCTCTCCCTTATGTTTTGCTCTAGGAACTCCATGACTATTTGGTGACTCATTTGGCTAACACAGAGCTAGCTTCTTTAACCAGGCAACATGGGGGAGCCATCAATCTCTTAATAATGTCATAATGCAGCCCTGGAACCCCACAAAGAACCCCACACCTATGACCTCACTTGACCATGACTACACTCTGTAAGAGATAGATATCACTATTTCCATGTGAAAGATCAGAAAACGTCATCCTTGTCTTCATGAATAGTACAGGAGTGATCCAACGTTCAGAAAGGCCCACATTAGTGGAGTCCATCCAGTCTCCACCATTGTCCAGCAGGGACATCAGGGGAGTGAATAATGGTCCTGCCCCTCCCTCCACCTCACTGCCTCCCATCGTGGTATTTATGAAAGAGAAGATGAAGTAAGCTTGGGGATTAGGAGAACGTTGTGGGCTTTCTGACTGAACATCTAGAACTGACAAGAAAAGAGGTTGGATGTAGAAGCTGCAATGTGAAACACCCTTCCCCCCCAGCCTCAGACCTTATGTAAACTCAACACACTTTTTCTATCTGATCATTTATCATGAGACACAGGTGCTAGTTACTGAGAACAGTCATTGCAAAAATAAATAGAATAAAGCGACATTGAAATCTGTTTGTGAGTTTATCTCTTGGACAGTTAGCAAAGAAATATGTAGTTAGGTGTAAATCAAAAGTCAACTTTTGTCCACCTGAGTAGATCTTTATAACTTTAAATTTTTACCATCATATACAGTATATTCTAAACCAGAGTTGAATCATACAGATAGTATATTGCAGCAAATATAACTTTAAATTTTCATCATTATACAAAAATCCATAACTATCCAAAATATTTGAGACTTCTGGTTGCTTAGTTAGTCCAAAATAGAGACAGTGATGAAAGAAAGCTTATTAGTGTTGGCTGGAACCCCTGCTCACCCCCTGTACAAGTTGGGAAACCCCATCTGCCCTCCTTCCCCAACCCTACTTGGAGAAACTCAGGGCTAACATGTGATCACTCGTCAACATAAAATGTGACAAGGGCTCCTGTGGGGGGATGCTCTGGAACTAGGGTGCCCCAGGAAATCCTGAAGGTCATACAGGCAAGTATCCCTAAGTTCTGAGATCCAGGGGGTGTTGGCAGGGTGGCCCAAAGCCAGTTCCACTGGCTTGCTTGTTTGTTTAATAGTTTGGACTTTAGTGGGGTTGGAAGATGAAACCCTGGCCAACTAAGACCTCAGGCTATGACGATTACTATTTGAGAATTTTATTGCCCCGAAGAACAAATAAAAAGGGTAAAATGTTTAATAATAATCCCATTTCATTATGAAATAACAAAAATAAAGCTGAGATTATCATTATTAAATGTTTATCAACTAGTCCCTGTACTAAGTAAAAGCTGAATCTCCCAGACAACAGCAAACTCATCTCTGTGTCACTATGAGACGTTTGGTACACACAATGCAGCTATTTTCAGACACACATTCAGGAGTCTTGGTGGCTTCTGTCTGAGGAATATGGGACATGAACACCACACTGTTTGGTAGAGTACCTTCCTGCTGTGCTAAAGTGCTAGGGTCCTTTCTGCTTGCTGCTGGGGATCCTAGGAAGAGTCATGCTTGTGAGAAATAAATATCCCTCAGAATAACAGCAAGGAGCAGCTTGTGTCGATGCTGGCACCAGGAACTGCTTCCTGCTGGATATTTGTAAATCCTAGCTTCTCTCTCTCTCTCTCTCTTTCTCTCTCTCTCTCTCTCTCTCTCTTTCTCTCTCTCTCTCTCTCTCTCTCTCCCTATTGTCCATATATCTATCTATCCATCCATCCATCCATCTATCCATACATCTATCTATCTATCTATCTATCTATCTATCTATCTATCTATCTATCTATCTATCTATCCATTTATCCTTTCTTCCCCCACACCCATCCACTGTCTCCTCATATTTGGTCTCTTCTTTGCTCTCCAGATTCCCATGTCACCTGTCCCCCTGTTCCTCACAGGGGCAGATTTTGTGAGCTGTTGTTGTCGTCGTCGTCGTCGTCGTCGTCGTCGTCGTCGTTTTTGAAGCCTTCACCTTCTGGAACTCCAAGGAAAAATATTCCCACTTCAGGTTCTTATTCTCTCCAACCTTTTTATTTGTGAGAACTGTACACATGCACATATTATGTTTTGATCAAATCCACCCCCATTTCCTTCCTTCAGCCCTTCTCTATCCCTCCATCAACTTTCCCTCTCAACTTCATGTGCTCTTTCTTTTAAACTCACTGAGTCCATTAAGTGCCACTTGCATGTCCACAGCTGTAGGACAATCTGTTGGGACATGGGTAGCCTCTTTAGGGATATGGCTCTGAAGAATACTGACTTTTCCATCTCCAGGAGCTATCAGTTGCTAATAACTCCTTAGCTAAAGGCACAACTTCATGAGAACCTCTTTCATCTACACTGGGATTTGGACTGGCTTGATCTTGTGTGAGATTTGTGCATACAGTCACAGGTACTGTTGATTCCTGTGTGTAAAGTCCTTGCTGTGCTCAGCAAATGATGTTTTTGTGCAGATATCCACCACCTGTGGCTTTTAAATCTTTCTGGCCCCTCTTGGCCCATTGGTCCCTGAGTCTCAGCTATAGGGGATGGGATACAAATGTCTCATTTAGCACAAAGCACTTATTTTCTGTGTATGGGCCAGTTATGGGTCCTACTTTGGGTTTCTGAAGCCCACTGAAAGCTGGGAAGTGTGTTTCAGGAAGTTCATGTCTTTCCAAGTGGCAATGATGCTCCGTCTAGCAGGAAGGAAATAATGTTCTTTTCCTTTAGCAGATGTGATCCAGATGCTGGATACTTGTCATTCCACTTCTATTTCCACACTCAGAACGCAGGGCTCAACACACCTAGCTGCAAGAGAGTCTGGGTAATGTGGTGTGTATGTGGTTAGAGAGAAATATGCTCCAGGTTACATTCTGTTACTATCATTTTGAGGAATTGTATGAGATGTTACAATCTGTGCTGAAAGCATTGAAAAGAAATTGTATCCAACATTTGGTACTGAAGATGGCAATACTTGCAGGAACCTGGAGAAACTGAGGTGTTACCTTAAGTAATTTTCTTGAGACAAAATCATCAGGGATTTTTTGGTGAAAGCTGAATCTTTTCATCCAGCATATTATACTTTAGTGCTTAGTTAAGCTTTTGTGAAGCTATTATCAGAGGCTGTCTGGTAAGTATGAGGAGGAGACTCAGATCATTACTAAGTATTTTACTTCATGAGAAGGTAGGGGAATAGAAAGACCTCCCCATCACACACCCTAACTTTCTTATGCGACTTAAGCCTTGCTGGATCCAAAGCAAGAAAGAGGTCGACAGTGTTTCAGAGAAGTTCTAACTAGCCTGTTCTAGGAGAGGCCCCAGAGGGGGCTGGAGAGATGACTCAGTGGTTAATAGCACTGACTGCTCTTCCAGAAGTCCTATGTTCTATTCCCAGCAACAACATGGTAGCTCAGAACCATCTGTAATGGAATTTGATGCCGTCTTTTGGTGTGTCTGAAGAGAGAGGCTCTAGAAAAGGCCTTCAGAATCACCACGGGACCGATTTAAAGGGCCAGTAAGGCTCAAGGAAGTTCCAGCTCTTCTCAGACAGCAACAGAACAGTAGAGGTTGTGTTCCTACAGTGGTTGTTAGGGCTGGCATGTGGTGGGGTGTGGGGCAGACTCCCAGGTGGTTGGAGAAGCATCTTCTATGCCTGCCTTCAGAGTTACTAAACTTAGAGTTGGCTTTTTAAGTATCAAAAAATTGGAGGTGGGGTGTTCTGGGTTCATGAAAGATCTATACACTTGCTGCCAGAGGTGATTCTCATCTCCGAGGGACATTGTCAGTTACTAAAGGGGACAGATGCTAATCTAAAGAGGGGATGGCTCAGAAAGCACAGCTGTGTTCTTCAGTGGTAACTGGGGACCGGATGGGAAGGCGCTCTGCAGCACTAGGTGTCCTGGGTTGCAGTCCCTGGGGGTAAAGGCCACAGCACTGTATGACTGCTTGTTGCTCTGAGCTGGGCTCCTTTCCCAGCAGTTCAAAAGGGAGGACTAGACTCCAAGCACAGGAGAGGATAAAATCATGCTGTTACTCAAGTTCATGATGATGGCAATGTTTAATAATAGTTACAACACTTAGACTTTTTTTTTTTTTTTTAATAACAATGTACTTACGTTCTGCCCATGTCTAAAAGAGATCTGGGTCACCTGACATTAAAAAGCACAAAAGCACAGCCATAATAAAGCACAAACCATCAGAACATAAAGGACTTAGCAACGGAAGAAAAGTTGTACCAGAGAACTTAACAGACCAATACTGCAAAGGAGGGCAAAGCCTGAGATTCCTGGCAGCCCAGGCAAAGAAAACAGAAACAAATGAGACAGTAGTTTCTAGTCCTCACATTTTTGTCAGCACTGTGGGAGACAATGTATACCAAACTGAGCACATAGGGAGAGTAGCAAGTATCAGTGTCACCAATAGCAAGTACCAGCGGTGGGGGTTTCTGTTGCGATTCTTAGACAATTGGGAATTTGACTGGAGGCTACTGCAAGAAGTAAAATACATTCAGCAGGTATCAGCATGTATAGAGAAATTTCATTTTTACGCCAAAACAAATTAGGGAAAAGAAAACAAAGCAGTGACCTGTGACAGTTTACAAATACCTGTTCTGGTCCCTGACCCCTCCAGAGTGTTTACATCCTTTACATCCTTAGTCCAGGCTGTGAAAGGTGACTGGGATGAGGTTCTCAAAGAGCTAATTGTTAAACTGACACTGTGGCATTTACACTGACCGACTCCTTCTACTCCCTAACCTCACGTAACCCACGGAAAGAAGAAAATCGATCCACCCCTTCACTGGACTTTAAGGAAGCAGAAAAGGCTAACCCCACCCAGTGTACGCAGCCGACACCCCAGCCATGAAAGCAGAGTCTATAAAGTTGCCCATTTCCTATCACTGACAGGGTCAGGAGAGGGCTCCTTTTCATGGAGCCTGAGTTTGGTCTGAAACTTCACTTCTTGTATACACTTCTGACCTTGGAGCCAAACACAATCAGTCCACTGTGGAGGCAGGCGGATTTGTGTTTGAGTCCTGGCTTTATTAGTTTTTTTTTTTTTTTTCTTTTACCTAAGGCAAGTCACAAGCTCCCCTGAGACTGGAAAACAAGGATCATCACGGCGTGCATGACATAGGGTTGTTTTATTATTTTTTAATGAGATTATTTTTATTCTATGTGTATGAATGTATTGCCTGCATGTATTATCTGTGCATCACATATGGGCTTGGTGTCCATGGAGACCGGAAGAGTTCCAGGTCTCCTGGAACTGGTTATAGACAGTTGTTAGGTGCCTTATGGGTGCTAAGAAGAACAATCAGTGCTCTTAACCTCTGAGCCATTTCTCTAGACCCTGTTTTATATTTTAATATAATTTTTAACTTATTCTTTGATAATTTTATACATGTATACAATGACTTTTGGCCATTTCTTTCCCCTCAAGCCTTCCTGGACTAACCCTTCTCACTTTTATCTAACATAATGGATTGAGCGATATTTTTCTCCTGGGTAGGGAAAACTCATTCTAAGTGGTTTGTGAATTTTGTAACGGCTCTTTGGTGCCCAGGAAGCCTCTGAGGAACCTCAAGAGAAGAATATTTCCTTCCCCCAACTTTGAGAACCACTGAATTAAATAACTGGGAACCCACGGTCTCTTAACATCTCCACAAAAGGGTCATCTGCAGTCTGATCACAGCAGGTCAAGACAGTAGCTGTCAGCATGGTCCCATAGCATCAGGGTTACAGAAGAACCTACCAGAAATGCACATGTGAAGCCCCATCCACACCTCCAACAATGTGTCATTTAATGAACCTTGAGGGCAGTTCTGCCTCATGCTGGTTTGGTTAGCCACAGGGCCATGAGAGGGTATAGTGACAGGAGCTGGGTCATCACTCTGTGGCGCAGCCCTGGGCTTTTCCTGCTCTGCTTTTGGACTCTGGTCACAGCAGCTTCCAAAGCTGGGGCCTACCCTGTGTTCTAGGTAAGTGTCCCCCATTGAGCTCCATCTTCAAGCCCCATCCAATGTGTTGGACCGGTGACTTATTATGGAGGCCCAGTTCTGCCAAGGCTGTTTCTATCTCTGTGTAAAGGTTGTTGGATAACTCTGTTTGCTTGTTAGGGCAGCTAAGGTCTGGCTTCGTTTCTCTTACCCAAGAGTTGATTTAGTGTTCTCCCCTTTGGATTAAGGAATGTTCCAGCTCCTTTCCAACGCCTACTAAATAGAAGCTGTCTTTGACCTTTTTGATGGCATTGCTGTTAAGAGTTGAATGTGAAGTCCTGACACAACCCTGCATGTGAAGCCGTGCACTGATTTTATTTTGCCCCGCGCTACAGTTATTTTTCATCTCTCCACTTTTGGTTCGGTCCCCAGACAACAGTCACTGAGACCCTGCACTGAGTTCCAAGTATTGTGAAAAATGAATGGAACACAGTCCTTATTCCTGAGGGTCATGCAGTAGGGAAAGTAACCTATTGGTTGAGGACCTACTGTGTTCCATGCATTAGACTTAACATTGTAAGGAAGATACTGTAGCCCCACTTGACACATACAATAAAAACCTGTATTGTCAGTGGTAGAACTGGGGTCTGAGTTGGTGTGGCTCCAAGTACTTAATTTTGCGTGAGGGGCATATATGTGTTCACATGGAGGGTGTGCATGGCTGTGTGTACAAATGCACACATGGAAGCTTGAACATGGATGGTGGAGTCCAGAGGACAACTTTGGACCTTGAATGATGACATCTGCTCCCTCTCCCCCTACCCTCTTCCCCCCCCCGCCCCCCAGGGATCCATCTCTATCTCTGCCTCCCCAGAGCTGGGATTACAAGTGGGCTTTTTTCCTTTTCTTTAAAAAATTTACTTCACTTATTGATTTTTATTGGTATATCACTTACACCTAAGGAAGACAGAAGAAGGTGGCAGATCCCCTGAAAATGGAGTTACAGATGATTATGAATGGCCTGGCCTGGTCGCTTAGAGCTAATCTCAGGTCCTTGAAAGGGCACCCAGTGCTCTTAGGTGTTGAGCCACCTATCCAGTCTCCCCACCCTCGCCCCCATACCCCCTTAAACAAGACAATAAAAGCCACACTTATTCTTATTTATTCCTTGTTTAAATTTAAAAGAGCCACACAAATGTAAAAAAAAAAAAAAAAAAAAAGCAGTATTCAAGAGCTTGATAATTGTGATTCTAAGATAACAAAAGAATTTCTGGCTAACCTCAACTTTTTTTTCTATTTTTTTGTTTGTTTATTTGTTTGTTTCGTTTTTGTTTTTGTGTTTGGAGACAGAGTTTCTTTGTGTCCTGGAAATCACTCTGTAGACCGGGCTGGTCTTGAACTCATGTAGATCCACCTGCCTCTGCCTCCCAAGTGCTGGGATCAAAGGTGTGCTCCACCATTGCCTGGCCTCACTATTAATTTTTTTACATTAATTGAACATAACTACATCATTTTCCTCTTCTTTTTCTGCCCTCTAATCTCTCCTGTGTCCCCTCCCTCACTCTCAAATTCATTTCTTCATTATCGCTACATGTATAAGGATTAATATATAAATATAGCCCGCTGAGTCTGTTCAGTATGATTTCAAGGCTGAGTATTTGATATTAAGTAGCCAATCAGGGAGCTCATCCCTAGGGAAGAGTATTTCTCCCTCTCTCAACAGTCTGTAGTTGCCTATAGTTCTTTGTGGGGGTGGGAGGGGGCTATGAGAATCCACCTCCATGTTAGTACATTCAGTGGTGGTGTCTGAGTCTCGTTTGGGCGTTCATAGTGTTGAGGTATTATAGCCGGTTTAGTTTCCCTGTCTTCTCTAGGAGACAATCTCACAGCCGACTTCCTGTTTCTCTAGTTCTTACGATCTTTCTGACACCTCTTCCCTTGTGCTCTCTGAGACTTAGGTGCAGGACTGATGTTGATCTATTTGTTGGGGCTGGGCACTCCTTGAGTGGTTGTTTTCTGTACTTGGACCATTTGTGGTTTTCTGTGATAACCTCTGCCTGCTGCAGAGAGAAGCTTCTTTGATGATGGCTGAAAACCACATCTCTCTGTCAGGGTAAGTATTTAGAATGAAGTTAGGTGTTATGCTGGCCCAGTAAAATAGTGGTCGCAGGCTCTCCTCTAAGATCCGTGCCTTCACTAGCCCCAGGTAGTTGGCGAGGTTTCCTGTTCTGGTACCAGCCGCAATTTTCCTCCAGTTGAGCAGGCCGGAAGTCCAATCAGCTCTATGAATCCTACTCCTCAGGGAGGAGGCTTTCTGGTCAGATCCAGTACAAATCTCCCAACTCGAAGACTCTCCCAAAGTCTGTGGAGTCTTCAGCACTAGGGACCCTAGGCGGCAACTGAAGGTCAGCTATACCAGCCTCTATCGTCTGGAGGGTCTCTTGTGCTTTCTGGACTGACAACTCAAAAAGAAGCTTCTTCTCCCTCGTGATGAGTTTTTTTAGGTGGCCTATGACTCTTGGTGGGAGCACCGTCACCCTGGGAGACAAAACTTCTCACACTTATATGTATTATATGTGGATTTATGTAAATGTAATGTGTTTTTGAAGGCTTTCCCAAGCGTCTTTAACGCTAGTTTTCCTTCTTCCTTCTCTCTCCTTCCCCTTTTTAATTAAAGCCCCCTCCTTACTTTTCCCGTTTCCGCTTCATAGCACAATATCATGTTATTTTCCTCTCTATGGAGTGCCCAACCAAACACCACTGTGGTCCTTTTATACTTTCCTGGTTTCTGCAGTTACTCCAGGTTATGTACTTACATCTGAAGCTTTGGAGCTAGGAATCATACATGAAAGCAGGCAGTATTTGTCTTTCTGGGCCTGGTTACCTTACTCAATTTTATATATATGTATATATAAAATATATATATATATATATATATATATATGTATATATATATATGTATGTATATATATGTATATATGTGTGTGTGTGTGTATATACATATATACATATATTTGTTTTTGTTTTTGTTTTTTTTGTTTTTTTTGTTTTTAGTTTTTCGAGACAGGGTTTCTCTGTGTAGCCCTGGCTGTCCTGGAACTCACTCGGTAGACCAGGCTGGCCTCGAACTCAGAAATATATTTGGTTTTTTGAGACAGCATTTCCTTGTCTATCCTTGGCTGTCCTAGAATTAACTTTGTAGACTAGGCTGGCCTCAAACTCACAGAGAGCCACCTACCTCTGCCTTCCAAGTGCTGGGATTAAAGGTATGTGCTACTATCACCCAGGAATATAATGTTTTCTAGTTCCATGCATTTACCTGCAATTTCATGACCTCATCTTTAGTTATAGTTGAACAGATAACATTTTATAGACTGTGGACCACATTTTCCTTTTTCATCTTCAGTTGAAGGGTTTTTAGATTGTTTTCACTTTCTGGCTGTTGTTAAGAGAGCATCAATGAACATGGCTGAGTGAGTTCTCTGTGGAGAAGATGTCAAGTCCTTTGGGCATATGCCTTTGAGTGGTAAGTTATATGGTCGATTTAGTTTTAGCTTTTTGAGAATTCTCCACACTGGTTTCCAGAGAGGCTGTATCACTTTGCAATCCCACCAACAGTGAATGAGGAGTAGCCCCTCCCCACAACCTCTCCAGTACTTGTTAGGTTTTTTGTTGGTCTCAGCCATTTGGACTGTACATCCAACTTTTCTACATAGACCCTGGGGCTAGAACTTGGATCCTCATACCTTTTCTTTCAGTGTAGATTTTTTATTGATCCTTTGGGAATTACTCATCCTGTATCCCATCACATTTATTTCCTGTCCCTTCCACGTCTGCCCCCACCCTTGTGACCTTCCTCCCAAATGAAAATAAAAGTAAGAGCTTAAAAAACAACAACAGCAACAAAAACCCAATTCCAATTTATGTTACCTAGACTCACTGGAGCAAGGTCAAACTCTCCATAGCCTGCCCTTAAATAGAATTGAGTCATCTCCTGCCCCCCATTCACACCCCCCATGAGAAGCCATCAGTTGTGGAGAAGTTACTTCAACATCCTTATCAGCCTTTTTAAGAGTTTTCTTTGAGTCTGGCGGTGGTGGTGCACGCCTTTAATCCCAGCACTTGGGAGGCAGAGACAGGCGGATTTCTGAGTTCGAGGCCAGCCTGGTCTACAGAGTGAGTTCCAGGACAGCCAGGGCTACACAGAAAAACAAAACAAAACAAAACAAAAAAAAAAAAAAAAGAGTTTTCTTTGAGGGTTGGAGTTGGGGTAGGGGTTGTAGGGTAGGGGTTGTTACAGACACTTTCTACTTCCCTCTTTCTCAACTAGGCATCCACAGTCATTAGTATCACTGCAAACTAGCTTCCTTGCTCTTTGCAGTCAGCTGGAGCATGGATGGTTGGGCTCCACGTGGCTTCCTGAGACAGCAGTGACCATGAACACAGCCCCTGGCTGCAGCAGGCCCACCTACCCAGACAAGGTTGTTGGAGGCAGCCCAGACCGTAGACATCAAGACTGTGGACATCACCACAGCCTCAGTTGGTAGCACAGGCCACTCACATCAACAAGGCCCTCGACAGCAGCACAGCCTACATGACTTCAGGCGGCTGCACACACCACAAACATCCACACGGCCTTTGATGGTAACACAAGCCACAGACATCATCACAGATGCCAACTTTGGTAGGACTATGGAGCCAGACATGGTCCTCAGTGGCAGCATGGCCCATGGGCATCAACATGGTTTCAGGCAGCAGCCAAGAACATTGACACCCATCCACATGGTCCTTGGCGGTAACACAGGCTATGGACATCAACAGACTCTGGCTGAGGTAGGGGGTCCTCAAGCGTTTAAGGTGAGCACTTCATTGACTATTTTGCCATCCCATAATCTTTGCTCATTTAGTCTCTTTTAATCTAGTGCAAATATTTTAGTCATTCTTTGTCTATCAGGCTTCAGTAAAACAACAACAAGAGTGGGGCTGAACATAGTGGTGATAACACACTGTAACCTAGAGAGAGAAAAAAATAGAAGGATGTGTGCATTGGTGCTGATGTTCAGAAATGATGAAGGCGATGGAGAAATGAAGAAAACCCTCCATAGGGGGACTGGACAGATCAGGAGGCTTGTTCTGCTCGTACAGATGATGACTGGCATTCCATTGCCAGCATTCGTTATCAGGTGGCGCACAACCATGTGTAACTCCAGCTCCAGGGGATCCAACATCGTCCTGCCTCCATGGGTATTGGCGGTTAGACCAACATACATGCACACACACACACACACACACACACATACATACACACACACACTTTCTCTTAAATATAAAACAAATATTTTTAAAGAAAATTATGCCAGCAGGAAATGCAGCAAGCATGTTAGAATAGAGTCACCACTTCATAACCATAGTATGCATTAATGCTTGCATAAAACACAATACAGGCTCTCCTACAGCCTCGAGTTTGTATTTACACCATTCTCCACAATGATACAGGTGTGTGTAGTTATTCATAGTTACCCATCCTATTTTCTGTTGGTGGACATTGAGGTTATTTCCAAGTCTTACTATGAATATTCTGATATTCTGCTTTTCTGCCCTTTTGGGGGGTGGGGGAGGACAGGGTTTCTCTATGTAGCCTTGACTGTCTTGGAACTTGCTACATAGAACAGTCTGGACTTGGATTTACAGAGATGCACTTGCCTCTGCCTCCGGAGTACATGCCATCATACCTGGCTTATGAATATTCTATATCTTGTTGTGTGAACACATAGGTGTTTCACTAGAACTGGGATCTGGAGCGTGGGACCCAGGAGACTTAGAGACTGATAAACCGTACCTGAAGGCAGTTGTACCAGGTCGCAGCCTCCCCAGTGTTGGACGAGTTTCCACTGCTCTAGTTCTCCATCAACACTTGACACTGTCACGCCTCCCATCGCCCTACTTTGTGGCTTTAATTCCTACTGCTCCACTTCATGCATCTTTTATCCCTGCCAGACTGTAATACGCACTGGTTCCTGAAGGTATGCTGTACTTGATTTCTCTGCTCCCTCAAGAATTTACTGAGTGGGTATCCCTGTCAGGAACACTACTGAATGCCAGGGAATCAAACATGAAAGGGCAGGGTTTCTGCCCTAAAGGAGTTTATAGTTTACCGGGGAGGCAGCCTTGCTAACAGTTGCACTTCATAACTACCGCGCAAGTCACACCGGAAGTTAGAAGGGATGGGGCTATCCGCCTCATGGGGAGAGGAGGAAAGACTCAGGGAAGACCTTAAAGAGGAGGGGCTTAGACCCTGCTTCTGTCTTCTTGTCCTTTAAAAAATATTTTATTTATTACTTTGTCTTAGGTGTATGCGTGCGTACCTGAGCATATGTCTGTGTACCACGTGAGTGCAAAATGCCCTCGGAGGCTGGAAGAGGGCCTTGGAGTTCCAGGTGGTTGTGAGGTGCTTGATGTGGGTGCTGAGAGTGTCACCCAAGTCCTCTGAAAGATCAGCCACTGCTCTGAACTGCCGAGCCCTCTCCAGCCCCATCCCTACGGTTTTCTGTGTCTGTTATGTTCTCCTGTTCATACTCAGTTCAAGGGTCAACTACCCACTTAACACGCATGCATCACTCCAGGAAAGCTCCGCTTCTTCCAGCCTGGATCACACTAGGTCCTCACCGTGGTCCGTAGTCCGCCTGACCTCCGCTGAACTCTTGAGATAGCTTATGGAAAGCGCTGCCTTTTTGCCTTCGTTTCTCCCAGATTTCCTAGAATCCTGCTGGCATGGAGTAAATTTTTGTCGAATGAAAGATTAAAACCAAGTAGGCCTGGAGAGATGGCTCAGCAGTCAAGAGCCTGTACAGCTCTGGCAGAGGACTCAGGTTCAGTTCTTAGCACCCATGTCAAGTGGCTCGCAACTGCCTGCACCGAGCTCCAGAGGGTGGTGACACGTCTCTGAGGGCACCTTTACTCAGGAGCATCTCCCCCCCCACCCCCACCCCCACAATCCATACACATAATTTAAAATAAATCTTTTGTAAAAAAAAAAAAAAAAAAACAGAGATAGCTGCATTTTTGCCTCTCAGGCTCCAACACTCTTCAAATATATTCAGTTTTTGCTAGATTGGAAGGGCTGCTGTTTACTGTTGCCAGTGTGATAAAAAACACAAAGCAAAACAGCTTTTCACCAAGTCCTCTCCCCTAGCTCCTTGGTCCAATAATCACTTCATGCAGTATTTAAGATCTGACCAATCCATGGAGCGTGGTCTGGTATTCTGCTTCCTGCTTCAGATGTGCCAATTTCTCTTTTGCAAAACTCCATCAATGTTATTCCATGATCACTGTAGCCATCCCCTGTGGGTTTGCTTTAGTGTACGAGGGTAATAGGGTACCAGGCAATTTGGGACATGGAAGCTGCTGACTTATTGCCTTAGATTCTCCAGTGTAGAGTGAACCTTCCTCTCCCTAACAGAGAAGAGCTATCTGATGGTATCTGCTCTGGGCTTTGTAACATAGACAGTAAGCTTGTAAAACTGCATTGTGAACTGAGGCTGAAGTTATTAAAGTGAAGCTTACAGCTGGACCATGGTGACATACACCTTTACCTCAGTACTTGGGAGACAGAGGGGAGGCAGAGGCAGGCAGATCTCTGAGTTCAAGGCCAACTTGGTCTATGGAGCAAGTTCCAGAATAACCAGGGACACACAGAGAAACCATGTTTTGAAAAAGAAACAAAAAAACTAAGCAAATAAAAATGTTAAGCTTACAGAAGTGGCTCAGTTGTTCTTTGATTTGGGGGATGCTGTTGAGAAAACAGATCCCAGAGGGAGCGTCTGCAGAGATCTTCATTATACCCAGGGGTGGCTGCAGGGCTGCTTTCCTATGGCACCCCATTTAAATCCAGCTCCTAGCCATGTGGGCTAGGTTTCTGCCCCAGGGTTTTGCTCTCTTAACTCCAGGTCTACACAGAGCAGACTTGTATTCCCATAGCACGTGTGCACATCACCTGATGACATCTGTAAGGACAAGACCAGAAAGCTATGGCAACAGCTTTCTGTCCATGCCCTGTATGATGCCCCCATCCCTCCCAGGTTCAAGGTTAGCATGAGACAGACACAAAGGCACCCCAGAGTCTCTGTTGTCCCCTGGATCACCAGGTCACTTGGACACAGGTGTGCAGGCTGAGTTTGGAATCAACATCTACTGCCAGGTGGGCACACAGAGCCCTCAGAGTGATGCTCCTTCCCTAGGAGGAGCAGAGGCCAGCATCTGCATCCCTGCAAGGATGCTTTGACCTCCTTCCTGGGGAAATTTCATTTGCCTCCAGCTTAGGGCCAGGGTGTGGAGCAGGAAGCAGAGATTCTCATGAATACATTTGCATAGCAGCCATGGTGTTTCATTCTCCAGAGTTCACAGGGCACTCCTTTACACCTGTGCATTTAGTTTCCAGGAGAGCCAGAGGGACCACACAGGAGCTGGCCTTTTCTCTCAGGATGAGGACCAGTGTTGAAGGTGAGGCAAACACTTCCCTCAGCCCCTGGACTGTGAGGGGGAAAGTGAAGCTGCTCAGGACACTGTGGAATGCCAGGATGAGGGTCCCTGAAGCTGTGCAGGCTCTGAGACTCCATGGGGACAGGCTGGCGTTGGGGGTGGGGAGGAGCAGAACTGCAGCTGGAGCTGCTGAGGGCTGAGCCCCAGCCCTGGCTCAGTGATTGTGAGACCTGAGCCTCTGTCAGAGCTCTTTGTTCTCACTCCACTCTGCTCTCCTGCTGGCCCTGTCACCCCTGGCCCTGTCACCTTCCCTGGCTCTGTGTAACCCTCTGAGGTGTCCCTTCAGGATCTTTGGCCTCAGATGTTTAGAATGTCTCTTTCTCACCAGCCTGGTATCACATGAGTCACTTAGAGTGTTGGTCGATCCTCTCTCTAGGTCTATGAGAGTCTTGCTTTCCAATCTCTTGTATGCAGCCAAAGAAAACAGCTTTTGGAAAACCCCACATTTGTAATCTGTGTGACCACAAGTAACATACGTTCAAATTAAGACCAACTGTCCAATGTGACCTTGGCTTAAACTGGGCTGTGACAGAATTTCAACAGGGACCGGTAACAGTGAAGTCCTTCCCATGTTCATCTGAGCACCCATACTCCCCAAATCTCATAATATCAGAATCCTAGACTCTCAGAACTTAAAAGGACTCTTCCGTGTGACTGTCTCGCTAGTTACTCAGTCTTGCTAGTCATGACAATCGTCTTTAAAACTGAGTCAGTCTTGGCCACAGCCAAAAGTTTCCGGATTACTTCTTTATCATTCCACTGCCAGGGAGTGTTTGTGAGAATGCAGATAGGGCCAGGGGTGGATGCCCCGTGTGACCCAACCTTCTCTCTGCACAGTGCACTGCTTTCATGCCATTTCTCATGAATAAAACATGTTCACATGACAGTTTGTATTTTTCCTTCTTCATTCAGCCCATGCAGAGACCTACATCTTCGAGATCAAAGGATTATCCACTCACCCTGGTTATCAATGACAAAGAAAGAGCTCAGAGAAACCTCTGGACTTGTGAGGGACACAGACCCCCTTAGAAATTCGATGACCGCAGAGGCCCCGGGCTTCGGGTGTCTCATTCCTACTTTCTTCATATAACTCATTTCTTCTTTTTTTTCCCCCAGGATAAAAGAAATTTCCATTTACTGTTTTGTTTGTTTGTTTGTTTGTTTTATTTGGTTTGGTTTTCCTGTACCTTCCTAGTTAGAAGGAAGGAGGACAGCAAAACAGGACAGAAGAAATGGAGGGACAGACAAAATCAGGGTGGTTTCAGATTCACCTTTCAGAAAAATACCAACTTTGGCCAACTAGGAAGAGCCAACATTTGGTAAGTTGGATTTAACACCTTGGTTTCTGTAGCTTAAGGTGAGCCACGGGGAAGATCACACACAAGAACCATGAGGCCCAGTCTGCACAGAGTTGAGTCAGTGACGTGGCCATTCTGAAATGTGGAAGAGACTCGTGGCCCTTGAATCAGGTCAGGCCATCTCCAGTCGTGACTTCTGGCTCTGAAGTGGCAACTTGGCAGAAACTAGCTGTTCCCAGAGCTGAATTAGCCCCGTGCCAATTTGGCTTGTGAAATGTTTACCAGCAGCTTGGGAGAGCATGGCACAGTGAGGCCCAAAGGGCTTTTAAAACTCTACTTGCTTAATTTCTGTTTTTATAATAATAAGCTTCCGGGAGAGAGTTTCAACAAGCTTGCACTCTCAATTGTAGGACGCTGGCCAGAAAGCAAAAGAAGGGCCCCATGAAGACATTTGTAAAGCAATCTATTAAAATAACCTGTCTAATAAAGTGAGATAAAGACCCTTATGTTCACCTTCAAACGCCCACCCATCCCAGCAGTGAACACCATGGATTTATCATCAGTGATACAGGTTGTAGAAGTGCATGTCTGTAATACTAGCCTTTGGAGGAAAAGACAAGGATCTGGAGTTTCAAGCCAGCCCGGTATAGTGAGACCCATTCGTAAAACCAACCAGACAACAAACACACAAGCAAACAAATAAACAAACAAAACCCCTCAAACTGTTGAGCGTTCCACAGTGTCTACCTGTAAGACACCTCAGTGGAAATGTTCCTGGCCTCAGGCTCCTTCCAGGACCACTGACATAGCTCCTTTTCACCAAATGGTCATCTTGGGGTCCAACACAACATGCCAAGTTGGCCCTCTATGAGGGTGTCCTGCTTATCCACCACAGGCCCAGGACCCAAGGCCAGGCAGTCCATTCACAAGGCCCACTCACCTGCTCACACTGTGCTACTAAATTCTAGGCACTTCTTCCCTGCAAATCCCAGCAACAACGAAGACATCTCCCTTGCTTACCCAAGAGCAATGGAACTGAATCTGTGAAAGGAAGGCAGACAGAAATGAAGGGGAGAGGAAGGGAGGGAGGATGGGAAGAGGAAGGCAGCAGAGGAAGATGAGGCAGGAGAAAGAAAGATGGCAGTTCTGATTGGCTTTCATCACAGATAACATGACAATGGCCTAGGTTAATCTCAATTCCACAATAGGAAAAACTTTTTATTTATTTATTTATTTATTTATTTATTTATTTTTTGCATCTGAAAATGGTAAAGAACATTTTACACCAGCTTTTAGTTGCTATTTTCCCCCTCTCTTGGGAAGATGAGTTCACCCTGGAATACTCACCTGACATGGTAGACAAGAGAAAGTTCTTGTGGCTGGCAATGTGCCAGGATGAAGCTGAGTTCATTTCCTTCTTCTTGCTCCTGGTAACTAGTAACTACACAGTGTGATTTGGATATTGCCGTAAGCTCCTGGTCGCTGCAGGACAACATCTTCCCCGTGGACCCAGCATCTCCTCATGCTCTACTTCCAAAAATACTGAGTCCCATGACTTGCCACTCATTTGGGGAAATAAACAGAATCCTGTGCTTGGTTGCTGCTTCCAGCAAGCCTTTGTTAGCATACTCATCTAGCACCTAAAGGGAGAGCTTGTAAGCGTTGTTCATCCGTGATTTATGTAACAAGGTCAAGGAATATGTATGTAGTGAAAACCTGTCTTGGGTCATGTAACTAGAAAGGCAACAATGAGCAAAACAGACATGGTCTCTGCTCAAAGAGCTTGTGGTACAAGCAGAGTGAAGGTCACCAAGTAGAAGCCTCAAGGAGCTCAGATAGGGTCTGGCACAGGAAGATAGCCTGCTAAGCCTTCCAGAGACCTGAAGAAAACAAGTGAAAGGCACTGAGAAGCTAGGTGTGGAGGAACATGCCTGTAATCCCAACACTCAAGAGGCTGAGACAGAAACATGCTAGGATGGGGGAAACTGAAGTGAGAATAGAAACAAAATCACTGTAGAACACTAGAAATTGAAAACCAGGGGTCAGACAGGGGCACAGAGCCCAGTGTTGAGGGTTAGAGAAAGTGAATAGTTGTGGGGCTTAAAAGAAGGATAGAAAAGGGGCTGGGGAGACGGTTAAGTGGGTAAGAGCAGTAGCTGTGTGAACCCAAGTTCATCTCAGTGAGTAAGAATGCTTGCTGTACAAGTATGAGGACCTGAGTTCGAATCCTCCATACCCATGAAAAAAAGCAAGGCTTGGCTGTGAGTGTCAGTCAACATCAGTAAGCTGGGTGGAGACAGGTGGGTCTCAGGAGATTGCTGGCCATTCTAGCTGAAAAGACAAGCTTCCAGTTGAGCAAGAGACCCTGCCTCCATAAAGTAAGGGACAGGGCCAGATGATTTAGGCAAATTTGGAAAGAAGAGGAGCGAATTTAAATTCAGCAAATCTGAGCAGCTCACTCATTAAATGGTTAGCAAGGTGATTTTTTCCTCTGTGATAAAGATTTGAGGTGTCAATGTGCCAGGCAAAACCTCTGACTGAGCTACAACCTAGATTTCAACTATTTGAAGATTTCTTCGGGGCTGGAAAGAAGACTCAGTAGGTTAAAGAAGCCTCCCTCAAGCTTGATGACCTGACCTCAACCCCCACAACTCATATGACAGAAAGACACAGCTCCCACAAGTTGTCCTCTGATTTCCACATGTGCACCCACGTACACAAGAAACACATCAATTACAAATACATACAGAAGCGAACCGCCGGTGGCTTGGCTCTTAAGGCTCCCGCCCGCAGAGGGCGCCCGGTCTCTTGGTGCGCCAGTTCGAGTCCCACCGTGTCTCTCCCGTCTCCCGCGTCATCTCGTAAAAAAAAAACAAATACATACAGAGAGGAAAAAAATAACAAGTCAAGTTATTGGGGATTTTTTGTTTTTAAGATTTATTTTATGTATATGAATACACTGTTACTGTCTTCAGACACACCAGAAGAGGGCATCAGATCCCATTACAGATGGTTGTGAGGTACCATGTGGTTGCTGAGAATTGAACTCAGGACCTCTGGAAGAGCAGTCAGCGCTCTTAACCGCTGAGCCATCTCTCCAGCCCCCTGTTTGTTTTGTTTTGTTTTTGTTTTCTTTGGGAAAAAAAAAAAAGAAGCCAGACAAGGTGTTTCCCCACTTTAATCTTAGCACTTGGTGGAGGCAGAGGCAGGTGGATCTCTGTGAGTTCAAGACCAGTCTGGTCTACATAGCAAGTTCTAAGCCAAGGCTACATAGTGAGATTTTGTCTCAAAACAAAAACAAAGTGGTACGGGTTGAGTGGGGGACAAAACCTTAGTGAAGGTCCTTGACAGGGAGACAACATGGAAGCTCAGGGCAAGAAGGAGGTCCAGAAGTGTGGGGGGGGGGGTGTGTAAGTATCAGAGGCAACCCAATATTGGACCGTTTTCTCTTGGTCACTATAGCCAACCCTTGCCTCAGTGATCACCAGGTCTGGCTAACCAATTATCCCTCTCACCCACAGACAGCTCAGTGAAGGCCCTTCTACAAAGAGCACTCTCTGCAAACCTCTGGATGCTCCCCAGACTTGCCTCTGCAAAGAAGCTAGCCAACAGAGAGAGTAAAGAAAAAATTCAGAATAGCCATCAGGCAATCTGTTGACTGAGAAGCTCCAAATGAATCCTTACCCTCTGCTCTGGCTTATGGGTGTAAGTCGCAGTAAGTTCTTTCCTGTTCTTTTTTTCCTAGTCACAGGGATGTTAGCACAGCAATCAAAACATTAGGGGGCTGGAGAGGGCTCAGAAGTTAAGAGTGCCCACTGCTCCGGAAGACCAGGGTTTGATTCCCACCCTGTATCTATCAGATGGCTGGTAACCACCTGTGACTCAGCCTCCAGGGATCTGAGATCTCTGACCTCTTGGATACCTACACTCATGCTTGCACATCACCACCCCCACCCCCACCCCACACACGTGCACACATGCACACACACACACACACACACACACACCATTTAAAATAACCCTCAAAAATTGTGTGGTGTGCTTTAACACAAGGCAACATTTCCTTTCCTAAAGGTGTTGAGCTGTAAACCAAATTCAGTGACTCGTCCATGAGCCACCGTTACTAAGGGAACGGGAAAGTAGATTGATGTGTAGATTCTTGTCCACTATCAAAGTTTCTAGAATTGTATAATCAAGGGATCTTGGCATGAAATGTGACTTTTCTAGACTATAGAACAGAAAACCAGACCCTCAAAACACCCCTGCCTTTCGAGGTCTCACACAGATCTGTAAGTCTGTAAGCCCTGAAGTCTGGAGCATGTGCAGTACACTGCTTCCCCAGGCAGCTGGTTCCTTGTGCCTTTGCTCCGTGGAGGCTGTTTTTTCAGTCTAAGGGGACTCAGGGGAGTTCCCTCTTCTACACATTTTACGTCCAGTCATTTTACCACCTTGTCATTCGCTCAACTCCGAAAGTGCTGGCTCAGAAAAGGGTAGAGTGGATTGAGCAGAAGTCTAAGGTCTAGAACGCAGAAATCCCAGCCTCTCCCCGATCTCTCCAGCACATGGCAGGCTCTTATTGGCTGTGTTCAGAAACCAGGCAACATCAAGTAATAAGGAAGAAACAGCAACAATGTATTCAGTGAACTTTGGCAGCTGGGAACATGGTCTTGTGTGACTGAGTTTCCACAAACCTCTGTTCACTAAGGACGTTTGTGATCATGAGGATTAAGGAATTCAGAGGCAGGCTCAAAAGCATCCCCATGCCTGCAACTTGGACAAAAAGAGAAGCCTTCATTTCCCCATCTTCTCTTCCACCCAGGGATGGGTTTCTGAGCCCCACACAATCCTTGTTTTATACTTTGATGGATCACCTCAGCATAGTCCGTGGCCTCTGAAATGTCCCTGAAAAGCAACTTCAACAACTCTTCCGCTTTCTTTTATCTTCTAGCTTCACAGCTCACACTGCACACACAGTTGTGAACTGAACAGGATTTTTATTTCAATTTGGTGTTTTTTTGAGCCAGGGTTTTCTTGTGTAACAGAGCCCTGACTGTCCTGGAGCTCATTTCTGTAGACCAGGCTGGCCTTGAAACTCACAGAGATATGCCTGCCTCCTGAGTGCTGGGATTCTTGACTTCAGACAGCCTATGGTTTAGTCATGACAAAGGGGAAAAATTTAAATGATCTGGAGGTCTAGGATTTTCAGGAATAGGACGGTGAGTGCACCTCTGTAGGGTGAGCACCATCTTTAGTCTGTATTGTCAAAACCAAGAGTCTGTCCAAACACATCAACCACAAAACCGTAGCTGCCTGAGCTGATGGGTTTTGGACTCATCCTTTAGGGGAGTGCTTCTGCAAGTCCCTCCTTCCCAGTTTGTGTCTGAGGCACATCCTCATAGGAGGCGCCTCTAAGCACACTTGCCAAACCTGAGGGTCAAGAACACAACTTGTACTGGTCCAGAATCAGCCTTTTCTCTGTTCCCATGTTTTGATGGCCCTACTGGCTTTACTGAAGGGCTGTGTTAACCCTGGCGATGGTACATTGAAAGACAGCTTTATGGGCTGGAGAGATGGCTTAGCGGTTAAGAGCACTAACTGCTCTTTCAGAGGTCCCAAGTTCAATCCCCACCAACCACCTGGTGGCTCACCATGTCTTTATAAGCTGAATTTTGCATTTTTCGGTCTACAATATTATTGTGGATATCATCAGAGTGAGTTTTTTGGTGGTGGCTGTTTGGAATTTGTTTGTAGACAGAGGCTTAAACCCAGTGTTCTTGTCTCCAACATGCTTTGATTATATACGTGTACCACCGTCACATCAGGCCTCCGTAAAGTACATTAACCGCTTACTATCTGGGCTCCTAATTAAAACCACTTGGTGCTTGAATCTAACACACATAGAGTGGTTTAAGATGTCTTACTGTAGCATCTATTTACTATCTTTCTCTTTTTTTATAATTCTATCCTCAAAGTTTGAGCTCGTTTTAGTTTAGGGGCAAGTGTGTGTGTGTGTGTGTGTGTGTGTGTGTGTGTGTTTGTGTGTGTGTGTCTGCTTTCTTTTCAATACTGGGACATAAACTTAGGGCCTGGCATGTGCTAGACAATCTTCTACCACTGAGCTATATTCCCAGCCCACATATTAATTTGTATCCATGTATTATCAATCTTAATGACTGTCCAACAAGTCAAGGTAAAGCTGCATGTTGTAAAACACTGGCCATGGGTTTCATCTGTTACCTGCTCTAAAGTCGAGCTGCCTCGTGCATAATAAAGATCCAATCTCCATTTCACTCTTTCATGCACTTAGCATTTATTGGGGGTTTCTGAGGGGTAGGTCACTCCAGATGCCAAGAATAAATCCCTGAATGAAGTACTCAGAAGCCCCTGGCCCGTAGAGCTCACATCTTACTTAGATCAATGGCAGTGACAGCCCACCACAGGGACAAGGCTTTTGGGTTTTCGGTCAGCAGACTCTGTTGTAGCTCTGGCTGTAGAGATCGCCTTTGATATTTGTTGGCCCTAGGTTTTTAACTTATTTAAAAAATGTTTTATGCAACGGTGTTAAATTTCATGAACTTGAAAGTCCCTGTGGAATGAAGGATTGGTCTGTTTTTTCAGACTATGTAACAGGCATTTATTTGTTTATCTATGACAAATTTACATACATTGAAAGACACAAGTCATGTCGATTCATTAATTTAATATCTGTTAACTTATGCCGTGCTGAGCCTGCCAGGCAAGTGTCCTGCGACTGAGCCCATTCCCAGCATGTGCTTACATTTTTAAGTAAGGAACCATGTAGGAGCCGCCCATAATTCCGGTACCTTCTGCGGCTACAGTGTGGGATAGAATTACATATTGTGTTCAGAGCGATGATCCCGAGGCTCTGCAGGATGTGGAGTCCGTAAGAGGAGATTTAATTATGTTCATTAGGTTACTTATTAAAGCAAGGAAATGGACTGAGGCAATCTAGAGAGATTTCAGACAAAAGTGTCTTCTCATTAACCCGTAGTTAATCAGAAACCCAATTAACCAATGCGTTCTGCTCCGGGTCCTCACTCCTTCCAGACTCACTTATTCTTCTTTACAGCCGTGACCGAGTCACTGATCCAGATCCATCCTCTTGCATTTACACCACGGAAATCAATGGATTATTTTGCTCCCGACAGTATGAAAAGCTTCCAGAGAGAAACATTCACTTCAGAGGCTGAGGATTGTTCTGCTTAGAAACAGACACAAATGATATGTAAGTGTCTGGATTTTGCTTTTAAAACACGGTGGAAGGAGAATGTTGAGTCCTAGTCGGGGTCACTGTTGCTGTGATGAATGAAACACCGTGGCCAACATGGGGAGGAAAGGGTTTGTTTGGCTTATGCTTCCACATCACTGAAGGAAGTTAGAACAGAAACTCAAACAGGGCGGGAACCTGGAGGAATACCGTGCTCCTTACAGGCTCGCTCCCCATGGCTTGCTCAGCCTGCTTTCTGTAAGAACCCAGTCCAGGGATGGCACCACCCACAATGGGCTGAGCCCTCCCCCACCAATCACTAATTAAGAAAATGCCTACGAATGATCTTAGGGAGACATTCTCTCAATAGAGGTTCCCTCCTTCAGATGACTCTAGCATGTACCTAGTTTGACACCAAAATAGTCAGCACAAAGTACATGTGCAAATATGAGTTAAACAGGCATTTTCCAAGTGTGTTTTCAAGTTGGCATACAAAATGGGATTGCAATGTGCATTTCCGTCCCTGTACATAATGCAGTTGGCTCAGTCTCGCTCCCTATAAACTACCCTCCTTGTTCCCTGCCTTGGAGTTCATATCTTTCATCTTCCCCTTCTTCTCCCACACACATGAGAGAAAATGTGATCATGATCTTTCAGTTTGGCTTTCTTTGCTTAACACGGTGATCTTTAGTTCACCATGTCTTCCTGAAAAATGACATAATTTTATTCTCTTTTTTTATAACTGAACAATACTCCATTAAGTTTATATGCCACATTTACTTTGTTAACGTTGATGGACTCTTAGGCTGATTCCATGACTCAGCTATTGTAAATAGTACCGTAATGAGCAGAGTGTGGAAGTACCTTGGTTGTAAGCTGTGATTTTTGAGAACACACCCAGAAGTGATATTGCTGGATCATGTGAATGTTCTAGTTTATGTTTTTAGAAGTTTCCATATAGCTTTTTTTTTTTTTTTTTTTTTTTTTTTTTTTTTTTTTTTTTTGGCCAGACTTACTTCTTGCAGCTTAAGATGTGTTCCTTCAGCTTCTGCTTCAGCCGCCATGCTTGCTTGATGCCAGCTTCTCTACAATGATGGGCTCTGACTTCTATGGAATTGTAAGCCCAATAAACTCTTCCTTCTGTAAGTTGCCAGGGTCATGGTGTCTTATCACAACAATAGAAAACTAAGACAGAAATTGGTTCCAGGAATGGGGTGTTGCTGTGGCAGACCTGACTGTGCTGTGTCTTGGAGGAATATGGAAGTCTTTGGAATTTTGGATTAGGAAGACGGTTGAACATTGTAAGCAGAGATTAATGGGCCACCCTAGTAGGAGCCTGTGACTAAAAAAGGCCAACTCAATACGTTTCATGAGAAACAATATCCAAAACTGGGCTACAGATTATTCTTATGATACTGCAACAAGAACTGTGTGTAGACTTATATTTTTCAAAATCTACTTTAATAAGGGTTCTTAAACCTTTCAACTTCCCTTATAGCTCACTGGCCAAAGGCCGGAGAGAAAGATGGTTAATAGGACAAGGGGGTGTGGATCTGTCTAGAAGTAGTTCTTTGGGTAGATCCAGAAGAAACCGCAAGGCTCTGCAGATCTGCCTGAGTCAGCTGAAGTGACAAGCAGCCAGAAGTTCTTTGGTGCATTTCTTTCTACCAAGTCACAACAAGTGAATCAGAGAATAAATAAAAGTGAATCAATACAAGAGTGATGTCCGTGGAGACCAGCATCAGCAAAACCCAAGGAAGACCAGCAAGGCAAACCAACGCCAAAGCGTCATTCATGATAGGCTGGTTTATACTTACACTCTTTCCAAACATCACATGTCCTCTCAAGCATCTGCTCCAGCAAAATATCACATGCCCTTCAACAGGCAGCGTCCAGAAGAACACCACATGTCTGTTCTCAGCAAACAGCCTCTCAAATGCCTGTTTTAGTAAAACATCCTCTCATAAGACAGCTTCCAGAAAAACATCACACGACACAACTGAGTCTCTAACAAAACCAAAAATTCCCACTTCAATGGTGGCTTCCTTCTGCTCTTATCCCAAGAACTTTCCTGGGGCTAAGTTTAAAAGCAAAAGAGCAATTTATTTGGCAGAGAAAATTTTAAGACCGCCTAATATTGATTCTGTTATATGTTTATCAGTGATCACTCTTATAGTTTACAATGGAAAAAAAAAAAAGCAAGTAAGGCAGGAAATACCATATAATTTAACGAGGAAACTTTATGTTACAGCCATTACTTGTGCTGAATGAGCTAAGAGTAAGGAGATGCTGCATCTGCGCTGGAGTAAAGGGAGGGCTACCCTCAGGGAGAGACCTCTCTTAACTAAGCCTCCAACTTGGGAAAGGAAAAAGGCCTAAGGACTTTCCTCATCCTAAAAACAACTGCATCTAAAGACTGCTGCTAACGTGGTTTCATGCAGCGAGGATCCATCACAAGCTGGCTGCCAATTCATCTATGGTTTGTCATCCATGTGGCAAACATTCAAGAAGGAAGGGTCATGGAATCTTTATTCATGGTTTCAGAGAGCTGCTGAGTGCAGGCAATGTGTGGTAGGGAAGTCCCTGTGTGAGGAGTAGAGACCCCCAGAGGCCATGGCATCCAGCTGTGGCCGTGAAGCTTGGGTTGTGTTTGAGACCTAAGATGTTGGAGATGCCGTTGCTGTGGCGCATTCGTTAAGCAAAGCTGCATCCAAGGAGTGGACCCAGCTCAAGATAGAGAAGTGAATCTCAGGCAGCCATGTTGACATACAGGGCCCTCTATGGCCTTCCCCATTGGACATATACTTACATACATTAACTAAATAATAACAAAAAATAAGGGATAGGTCTGTGGTTCAATCTCACTCAAAATAGAGTTACAAAATAGGATCATTGCTAGTGAAAATGAAAATTAGTGAGGTGCTATGAAAAACATTTTGGAGGTTCCTCAAAATTAAAAATAGGGGAAAGGCACTGGAGGGAAGGAAGGCTCAGTGGGTAAGAAGAGCATTTGCTGTGCAAATGCGAAAGCCTGAGTTTAAATTCCAAGCAGTCCTGTAAAAAGCTGGGCATACTTAGCACTGGAGTGTAGAGACAGGCAGGTCCCCCAAGGACAAACACAGCATAAGCACACATGCCTATAACTTCAGTGTTGCTACTGGGCAGAGACAGGTGGATTCTTGGAGTTTGCTGGCCAACCAGTCTATCAAAATAATAAGTTCCAGACTCAGCGAGATGGTGAAGAAGATGCCCAGCATCCTTGCCTGGTTTCCACATATACACGCATAGATAAGCATACATGTATACACGTGTGTCTACCATGCATATACATACACACAATTAAAAATAGGCCTGTAATCTCAGTACTAGACAGATGGAGACAGGAGAATTAAATATCATCTACAGCTATATAGTAAGATTGAGGCCAGTCAGGGGTCACAGGATTCTGTCTCAATAAAACAGACTACTATATCAAGGTACTGAAAGACTTGTTACTGAACTCCATCCAAATGAGACGAAGTTGGTCTGTCGAGAGACACCTGCACTCTCGTGGTAGTTACATCATCCAAGCAACCCAAAGGCCCATCAAGAGATAAATGGCTAAAATATTCAATTAGCCCAATCAAACAAGCAAAACCAAAACCCTCTGGTAGCAATGCACTCTGTGATAACATTCAACCACGAAAGGACGAGATTCTATTTTAACATGTGTTGGCTCCAAGGCCTTTGATCCACTCAGAGTTGATTATTGTGCTTGGAGACCTAATCCTAATTCCATTCTTCTGCTTGTGATTGTTATTTGGAATGTATAATAAATTCAAAAGCTGGACATCAGGAACTGGAGAGATGGCTCAGTGGTTAAGAGCACTTGCTGCTCTTCCAGAGGACCCAGGTTCAACTCCCATCTCCCACGTTATGCAGTTTACAACTCCCTGTAACTAGCTCCAGGGTATTTGATACCCCACCCCCTGTTCTAGCCTCTGCAAGTGCCTACACATACACACACACACACACACACACACACACACACACACACAGAGCATACACAAACATATATGCATGCATATAGGTGAAATGAATGCACATACCTAAAAAAATAATAAAAATAAATCTTGTAAAAAACCACCTTTCACCTCATCCAGTTAGGATGCCTATTATCAAAGAAATAACAAAACGAAACAAACATTCCCCTCCAAAAAAAAAAAACAATAAGAGGGTGTTAAAGGGAACCCAAACTATAGTAGTCATAAACACAATCTAGAAATTTCTCACAGAACTGGAAATAAAACCGTAGCAGTCAGTGACACCACAACTGATGTAAGTTCAAAGACGGTGGTATTGTTCCCTCAAAAGAGACCTGTGCTAGTTCGGAGATTGCAGCACCGTTCACAATGATAGAAATGTGGAATCACCCACAAGCCCTTCAGAGGACGGATGGAGTTTGAAATGTGGTGTGTGTAATGGAGTATTAGTCAGCCACAAACAAGAATGAAGTCCTGTGATTTTTGGCAACATGAGTGGAACTGGAGGCCATTATGCCAAAGGCGGTAAGCCAGATACAGAAAGTTCAAACACAGGGTCCGTGGAAACTATTAAGTCAACCTTTTATAGGATGGGATCATATTGACTAAAGGATAAAATTTCCAACATATAAAAATAACCAGCATTTGGGTCAACCAGATGGCTCAGTGGGTGTGAGTACTTGCTATTTATGACCAATGATCTGAATTTGACCCTCAGGTCACACAGAATGGAAAGAGAGAACCAACTCCCACACTATCCTCTGATCTCCATATGTATGCCATGGCTCACACATGCCCATACACATATATACAATAAATAAATTAATGTGATAAAAACTTTAAAGGAGAACTCATGTCTGAAGAGAAAGAAATGTTTATTATCCTGATTGATTATTATACATTGTATTGTTGAATTACCATAAATTACCAGTTGTGCTCTATAAAGATACACAAATATTATGCAGCATTAACGTATCTTTAGCTAATTTTCATAAAAACTCAGCCAAGTACGTGAATATATAGATTTAGGTATACTTTATTATATAGTCATTCCGGGTATATTGATCTAGCTGGGTCACTAAGCATGCCACTGAAAAGAAAGTGTCCAGGTACAAACATCAGAAATGTAAAATGGGAGAGGAGGGAGGAGGGAGAGAACTTTACCAGGTGGGAACCAATAAAAACATGTATAATTAGGTCAGATGTGGTGGTGCATGCCTTTAATCCCAGCAGAGACAGGTGGATTTCTGAGTTCAAGGCTAGCCTGGTCTACATTGTAAGTCCCTGGGACAGAGCTACACAAGAGAGAAGTTGGGGGTGCGGGGGACGGGGGAGAGACAGAGACAGAGACACAGAGACACACGGAGAGAGAAACAGAGACAGACAGACAGAGACAGAAAGACAGACAGACAAACTGGAGCTGGAGAGATGGTCCAGTGGTTACATGTGTCACTGCTCTTGCAGAGGACTGTGGTTCAGTCCCCATACTCGTAGAGCACCTCACGTCTGTAACTGCAGTCCCAGGGTACATGAGCGTTCTGGCTTCTGTGGACACATGCATGCATTTGGTACTAAACTCATGTATCTTCACACACATATAAATAAATAAATAAATAAATAAATAAATAAATAAATAAATAAATAAAGGCAATAATAAACCTTAGACAAAACCCTCAACAACAACAAAGACAAGAAAACCAGTACTATTGTGACCCAACCCCATTCCATCAACACAAACCTATGTGTCACGGTGTTGAAATATCACTGAAAGAGGAGCCTAAAAATGTGTTAACTAATGTCTGACCCATGTACACATTTAAAAAGAATTGTCCCCGAAGAAGTGCCTGGCAGTGGGCGCGTGTCAGACATATTTAGAAAGCCATCCAGAGCGTTGGTGGTACATGGTGTAACAACAACCACCACAGTCATACAGGTTCAATTTCAAGACAAGGCTAGCTCCTGTCTCTGCACTTACTCTCTTCCAAATTTATTCTAGTTTCACAACGTGGACGACTGCGGTTTTGGATCTAGCACAAACCGCCAACCCTATGTCCTCACCATGGACTTCCCTTGAAACCACGCACCCACAACCTTCGGACAGTCTCTATGTAAACACGTAGGGACGTGCTGTCCCCTGCAGGACACCCGGACACCTGCAAACCCTGGCTCTACTAAAGCGCCATCCTGCAACGTGCTTAGCGATGTAGTGTTTGTTCCTTTCCACTGTGTGGCGCTGCTGTTCCAAGCGTCACTGTCCTGCCTGCAAGTGGCAGGAAAACTTCATGACTGCAGGAACCAGGCATAAGGGATGGCAGGAAGGTAGGAGAAGGGGAGGTGGAAGGAAGACGCTACCAGGCTTCCTGCCCACGAGCCTTCCTTAGGTTCTCCCTTGTGACTCTTCCAGTTAAGGAAGCCACCCCCACTCTCCACAGCCCGTTCTTGGGATGCTTCCAACAGTTCCCAAACCAACACAATCGCCAAGGGACTGTCTTACAGACTTCCACATTGCATCCCAAGGAAGTCTGGTTCCTAAATGTGGGAAGACGCCTGATCTCCCCAAAATCTCACCAGATGATGTGGTTGTATGATTTACAAAGAAATGGGAGAGCAGAGGCCTCCTTAAGGGGCTTGGTCCTTGTGAGGCTCTGTGAACACCGCTCCCTTCTCTCAGCTCAGTATCCTCAAGGGATCTGCATGCTGAGGGCAGCCTGTTCAGTTTCCTGAAGCCCATTTAGTGAGTGGCCCTGTGACCCATCTTGTCACTGATTCCAAGAACCAAGTTGCGCTGTCCCCTTCAGTGTGCTGAACACCCTAGGAAGGGAAACAGGACAGGACCAGGCTGTCCTCAGTGTCATTCAGATCTGGGTTTGTGTCCTGACTTAACAGTTTCTTCACTGTGGGATGATTTAAAATGTCTCCTAGTGTTTCCTAATCCTGACTGCGAGAGGAGCTAGTCACCTGCCTCTGAGGCTGCAGTAAGCCTCAAATGTGAGCCTGGGCTGTACTGGGCACCAGGCTGCCTGTGGTGTCTAGTGTCAGCTCTTCCCAGCAGTGGGAAGAGCCTTACTGCTCTTCTGATCTCCTCTATGCCCTCCACTCCTGTGAACCCACTATGCATGTGGGATTTTATGCCCTGCTCTGAAGATAGCTGCTTGGCCTGAGCACCAACATTCTGTGAAAAAAAGAAAGCAAAGAAGTGTCCATCCTCTGGAGAATCGAGGCTCTTGGACAAGCCCACAGGGTCACTAGGCACTTCTCCATACCAGGACTTAAGCCAAGTGGGCCACACTTGTTCCCATGACATATGAGAAAAGTCATAACTACGATGTTCTTCCCTCTAGGCTACCATTGCTAACATAACAGCCCGATGTCACCACACAATTCCTCATCCACTGAGTCTTTCTTTTCTTGATAAAAAACACAATGTACTTTGTATCACCTTAGCCAATTAAAGTGCTATATATCTGCTTAGTTGTGAAACAGTCTATCCAACTTCATTTATCCCTGAATCATCTTTTTTTCAGTATCTTACTCCCTTGTGATGGAGCCTGGCATTCAGACTCAGCACCTCAGTGTCCTTCCTTCAGCACTTCTTTCCCTCTGACGAACACTCATTGGTTCCAAGGCATTCTATGGGTCGACCCTTTACTCCCTGTGCGGTTCCAGCTACACCATTCTAATCTAAATCCTTATTATTTCTGATCTGCACAATGCTTTCTCAATCATTTTCCTGTCTCGCTCTTAGTCCAGTCTTTACTTATACTGGGGCAGGGAGCGAGACATGGCAGGAATCGATCCCAAGACCTCATCAACTTAACTTTGTAAATTCTTTTAATCATGACATCCCTTCACTCATAAGTGTCTTCATTGAAGCTGGTCGTGGTGGCGCATGCCTGCCATCTCAGGCCTCAGGAGGCTGATGCAGGAGGAACAAAAGTTCAAGAATAATCTGTCCTCCACAGTGATACGAGGCCAGCCTTGGCTACATGGCAAGACTATGTCTCAAGGGGACAGAGAGGTAGCTCAATAATTAAAGGCACTTTCTGTTCTTCCGGAGGACCTGGATTCTGTTCCCAGCACCCACATAGTGGCTCACACTATCTGTAGCTCCAGCATAATATAGGGCACATAAAATCATGCAGGGGTACACACACACACACACACACACACACACACACACGTGCGTGCACAGAGAGAGGGGGTGGCTTAATAGTGTTATTCCTCTTAAAGATTCATTTTTTATTTTGTGTGTGAAATTTCCCTACGTGGATGTATATGCACCACATGCATGCCCGGTGTGCACAGAGGCCAGAAGATAGCTCCCTGGTAGACTGTTTGCTTAGCTTGCACAAGGCTCTGGGTTTGACGCCAAACATCACAAAGATAAACTTTCAGTGACTTGACAGCCTGGCACACAAGCTTTTTGATATGCCCTGACGAATCCTTCTGACACTATTTCCAATAAGCATGGGGCGATCTCAAGAAAACGACCACACACTTGCAGAATAGTCAACTGATTATATCTGCCTAGACAGAGTAATCAGCCCTTAATAATTCTGCACCACTAAGGTCTGTCAGATGATCCTGGGCCAGAAGGCTAAAGAACAGATGCTCCAACGTTTTGTAGTATAGGGAGTGTCCAGGTGTTCAGAGGTCTCTAGAAATTGGCTAAGTTTTAGAAGCTATGCTTTGTGCTTCCCACAATTTTAGTTAACTCAGTCATCCTGGATTTCTGACAGGGTTGAAAACTTATAGTCTCATAGCCAATCCTGGCTATTTACCTTGAGAGAAAAGATTTGAGTAGATGGTTTTCAGCTGACATCCATTCTAAAGCCAAGGAAAAAGCCAGGTTCAGAACTAAGTGTTTTAGTTAGGAGAGATGACAGAGGTTCTGGTTAGTCAACAAAATGATGGACTGGGTATTAGGACTATCTTGTACCTCACTGGTACAAATTGGCATAATTATGTTCTAATTGTATTTTGAGAGAAAAGTTTTATTTTAACAGGAACGGTGATATGTAGGAGGAGCTAAGGTGGGAGGAGTACTGAGAGGAAGAGAAGGAGTAAGGAGAGGAGGAGAAGGAGAAGAGAAGCTAGGTGATGAGAGAGATAAAGAGAGAGAAAGAGGGGGGAGACAGGGAGGCAGATGTTCACGTGTCTCCACCAGTCAAAGATAGTTGATATATCTAGGTTGGGTAGTGGGTTACACTTCTGATTGAGCATTACCAAACTTATAAAGCCTTTGACTAACATTTTTAAAAAGTGTATAAATGCAAAAAGGAAAAGGGAGCATGAGATAGGGGTTTTCTGGGGTGGTGGTGGGGGGTATGGGGAGAGGGGATGGCATCTGAAATGTAAATAAAATATCCAAAAAAAAAAAAAAAAAAAAAAAAAGAAGGAAAGAAACAAATAAAATAAAAGAAAAGAAAAAAAAAGAAAAGAAAACGACCAAGAGGGGGAGCCATTGCTGGTGTATAAAGCACAAACACAGCTTCATCAAGACTTTGCCCAACACCACAGTGGCACTGCTTTGATTAGAACTGTCATCTCAAAAAAACAAAAACAACAAAAAAACAAAAACAAAAAAACAAAAACCAACAAAACAAAAAAGAACTGTCATTTCTAAGAACATACTTCCAAGTGTCTGATGATGGACAAACATACCATTCAGAAAGCACTGAAAAAAAAAAAAAAGGTTCTCACAAAAGCCTGATCTGGTGCTGCAGACCTTTAATCTCAGCACTCAGGAGGCAGAGGTGGGGAATTTCTGTGTGTTCAAGGCCAGCCTGGTCTACGTGCTAAGTGTCAGGACAGTTGGGACTAAATAGAGACCTTGTCTCAAACAGCAGCAGCAGCAGCAGCAGCATCTGTATTATTTTAATTTTAAAAATAGTAGAAATGTAGTTCCTTTTGGAAAGGATGGGTCCAAACTACTGGAAAATTGTTGCTGTTTACTGCTTCTGGCCTTGGCAAAATCACCTTGTCTTTGACCTGGATGACTGTGGAGTCTGTCTGCATGGTGCCCCCTGCTCCTGGAGCACTGCAGAACCTGTGTGCATGGTGCTCCCTGCTCCTGTCTGTGAGTCCTTTAATCCCTTCTTTGCTCAGCAACTGGAACACATTTCTGAATATAAGCCATGTCATGATACCTGCCTGCTTCAACCCCTCCTACTGCTTCCACATGCTCTTAAGACAAAATCTAGGCACCTGGAAGGTTCTTCGCCTCTTCAGTTACTGTGCTCCACATACAGGCCTGCCCTTGCCCTCAAAACCTGCCTGCCTCTCTGCGAGTTTTGTTCCTCTTCATTCGATCTCTTCCCTAGATTTACTTCCTGGTTTTTCTTCCTGTTCCTCACCTTGGCTGTCACCTCAGAAATCTATTATTATTCCACATATCCACGGTCAGCCTTTGGTTAACCCCCTGTTTGTAAATCACCTTCTTTCACACTATGTATCAAATGAAATGAAATCCTTTGCCTAAGTTTGTTTTCCACTTCCCCCATGACATCACCATAGCAACAAGGGTTCTTTTTGCTCATCATAGCTGAATCCCTAATGCCCAGACAGCACCTAACTTATCATGAGCACCTATGACATAGACGCTGAGTGAACGAATGCACTGTCTTGGAGCGATGTTGATAGGCAAGATGCTACATTGTTCAGACAGTGATGTCTCTTCTTGCTGAAAAGGTCCTACTTTGGAAAGGAACCTTCCCTGAGTGCTACTGTATCCAACCCCCACCCCCCACACACCCACACTTTGATCTGATCCTCCCTGAAACTATCAAGTTACCTTCTTGCAGTCAGCAATAACCTTAGGTCTCTCAGCACCAGTTGTAGCTCTTGGGATCCTAACATTCCTGTTCTCCCTCATTCCTTCAAAGTTCTCTGTGAAACCCAGGGGTCACACAAGTACCCTGCTTGAAATAATGGCCATGCAACAGAGATGCCACTTTGAAGTACTCATTTTGGAGAGCAGGTTTTGCACCACCAAGCCTCTAGTCTGTCTGTCTGTCTGTCTTCCTTTCTTTCCTTTTCTTTTTCCTTTTCTTTCTTTCTTTCTTTCTTTTTTTTTTTTTTAAAGATAAGGTCTCACTATGTAGTAGTGAGTTCTTGGCTGGCTTGAAACTTGCTGTGTAGACCAGGCTGGCTCAGAACTCAAAGAAATCTGCCTGTTTCTGCCTCCCAGGTATTGAGATTAAAGACATGCACTATCACATCCACTGGCCCTCACCCCTTTCAAAATCTTTGTCTATGGGGCCCACATATCATGCATAGACTTCTGTGAATATATTTGGATATTCTATAGAATCAGCAAGTTCGACAGAGCAGAAGATTTGAAAGTACCGAAGGATGTAGATCCTAGAATCTCCCCTGTTTTTTGGCCACTCCTATCAAAGGAGGTCGTAGGAATAAATCTGAAATTTCAGTGGCTAGAAGAAGGCCAACCAAATAATAGTAAGGGGCTGTTTCAGTGAGTAAAGGTGTTAACCACACAGTCCTGATGACAGGAGTTCATTCTCTGGAACCTACATTAAGAGCAAAAGAAAAAAAGAAAAATTCAATGTAGAAGCACGCATCTGTAATCGCAGTCCTTCTGTGATGAGATGGGAGACAGAGACAGAATAGCCTAGAAGCTTACAGCCTAACCAGCCTGACGGAGGCATGACATGAGCAGAAACAAGAAAGGCCCTGCTTCAAAGGGTGGAAGGCAAGAACCAACACGTGGATGCTGGGAATCGAACCCGGGTCCTCTGCAAGAGCAACAAGTGCTCCAGCCTCCAAGCCACCCCCCCAGCCCCTGCTCAATACATCTTAAACACTACTATGAAGAGTCTGTGTCTCTAAAATTCAGAAACTTATGTAGTTTTAAGTTTCACTGTGCCGTTTTTATGCATGTATATCATTACATGGACCTTATTATCTCCCCGTCTAGATGTTAACCCTGAGTTAAATGGATGTATAGCTAGCAAATATTTCCTATTCTGTAGGCTGTGTGCAAGCTTCTATGTTCCATGCACCTGTATCTGTCAGTGTTTGCTATTATTTCCTGTGAACACCAAATTCTTTTCAAAAGACCCTACATACGTCTCAGGAAGACTTGTTTCCCTCTAGAAGTTTCTGAGATACAGGTTTTTGATTCATTTTGAACTTGATTGCAGGGTGAAAGGTAAGAGTCCATTTTTTTTTTTCACACACTTGCCCAGTTTTTCCAGTACCTTTTGTTAAAGAGAGACAGGCTTAGCCCACATGTGTGATTTTGACACCTTTGTCACCTCTGCCTGGCTTTTTAGTTGTTTGCTTTGGGTTATGGTTTGTTTGCTTCTTTCTTTACCAGTATTATGCTTTTGCTGCTGTTGTATAGTTTGGGGTCAAGTATCGTGATACATCTAGAATTGCTCTTTCTGGTCAGGATCGCTTTGGCTGGTCTGGTCTGTTATGCTACCATATGGGTCTTAGGATTGTTTTTGCTACTTCTGTGAAAAATGTCAATGAAATAAAATGTTCATGGGGATTGTGCTGAATCTATAGATCAGTTTCTGTGATATAGTCAGTTGTACAATATTAATTCTGCCAATCCATGACCATGGAAGACTTTCCATGTGTAATGTCTTCTTCCATTTCTTTTTTCAATGTCTTAATTTGGAGATCCTTTCCCTTTCTTTCTTTCTTTCTTTCTTTCTTTCTTTCTTTCTTCCTTCCTTCCTTCCTTCCTTCCTTCTTTCTTTCTTTCTTTCTTTCTTTCTTTCTTTCTTTCTTTCTTTATTGGTTTTTCTAGACAGGGTTTCTCTGTGTAGCCCTGGCTGTCCTGGAACTCACTCTGTAGACCAGGCTGGCCTCGAACTCAGAAATCCACCTGTCTCTGCCTCCCAAGTGCTGGGATTAAAGAGTGCGCCACCACTGCCCGGCCCATCTTTTCCCTTCTTGATCATATTTATTTGTAGGTTGCTTTTCACTTTTTAATCTGGTTATTATTGTTATCTGATGTCATCCCCTCTGAATTCTTTCTTGTTTTTTTTACTGGTATATAGAAAAGTTATTGTTTTTTGCATGTTGATTTCTTTGCCCTGCTGTTTTGCTGGAAGTGTTCAACAAATTTAAGAGTTTTCTGGTGGAGTCTTCAGGGTTCCAAGTCTAGTCTCATGCTTTCTGTCTTTCCTTTCCCATTGAAATCCATTTTATTTCTTCATCTTGTTTTATTAGCTAATTCTAGCCAAGACATCAAGCATTCTATTAAGAAGAGAGAAAGCTGGTGTATTGGTATAGTTCCTGATTGTAAAGAAAATGCTTTTCAGTTTTTCCCATTTGGTACAATGCTGGCTGTAAGTATATGTGTGTGTATATATGTAAGTATATGTGTGTGTATATATGTAAGTATATGTGTGTGTATATATGTAAGTATATGTGTGTATATATGTAAGTATATGTGTGTGTATATATGTAAGTATATGTGTGTGTATAGTTTATTCTCCAGGCTGAGCAGCAGCTTACTTGTTATTTTAATGTTCTTAAATTGTATTGAAAAAAAATCACGCAATATGATCTGATCGTTCTCCCCCTCCCCCACCTCCCCCAGACCCTCTGCACCATCTCACTCACACAACTCAATGTCATTTTCCCTTTCTTTAGGAAACAAAAACCCAAAACAAAACAAGAAGAAAACAAACAAAAAAAAATCAAACAAAAAATATAACAAACAAGATAAAATAACCCCCCTCAAAAAAAAAAAAAAAAAAAAAAAAAACAGAAGAAATTCACACATACACACACCACGACCACCACCAACAACAACAACAAAAGCTCAAACACTAGACTGGAAACCATAATATACAAGCAAAAGACCAATAAGTCCAAAAACAAAACAAAACAAAAATGCTCAATCAAAGCAACGAGACCAGAAGTCTACAACACAATCACTGAGTTTGTTTTGCGCTGGCCTGTGTTGCTGGCTTGGTTACTTGCTGACTTGCTGGCTGGCTGGTTTACTTCTTGCTTGCTGGCTTGCTTACTTGCTGACTTGCTAGCTTGCTGTCTTGTTTACTTGCTGGCTGGCTGGCTGGCTGCCTGCCTGCTTGCTTGCTTGCTTCACTGTTTCTGGAATGTGATAACATTATTTTCTTTTGTATTTTATTAAAATAGGTCTGTTAGAAATGGCCAGTCTGTCCATCCAGTCCTGGACTTTTTTTTTTGTTAGGAGCCTGCTCCTGCTTTAAGCTTCTCTTGTTTAGATCCTCTATAACATAAACTCTTTATCTCCTCATTTAAGTTTTGTAGGTTATATGTGTCTAGGAATCTATCCATTTCTTCCAAATGCTTTTTTCCCCCTTGTTTTCAAAACTATCCCCTAAAGAACTTCAAGGTTTCACTAGAATTGATCGTAGCAATTTTTTTTCTCTACTAGTTCTATATGTTTAGGCTCTGCCCACCCCCACCCCAGATTGGCACTGCATGCATGTGGCACACAGACTTCAATGCAGGCAAAACACCCCATACAAAGATAAGTGAATCTTTAAAAGCAAAATATTTTAAACATGAAAGTGCATGGAAGACCAGAAGTGCAATGATACGTTTAAGAAGTGCGACCTGACTCTCATTTCTAGCTCATGCAAAACACTAACATGAGTGACGAACCCACAGACAACATCTGGGAATTTGTGGATAAAATATTTGCATCTTCTTATGAAGTGAGTAATTAACTAGAGGAGTCGTTTGAAGAAGGGGAGTCAAAGATAAAACCAGCATTTGCGCTGTGACATGGCTCAGCATATAAAGTCACTGGCCACTGAGCTTGGCAGCTGGAATCACTGGGCTCCAAGTGGTGCAAGGGGTGGTCTTCTGACCTCCATGTGCCCTATGGCTTACTCCTCAAAACACAAACAAACAAATGTAATAAAAATCTAAGGGCTGGAGAGAGGGTCCAGCAGTTAAGAGCTATTCTTCAAGAGGACCTGGATCTAGTTTCCAGCATCAATTTCAGGTTGCTCACAAGCACCTGTAGATCCAGCTCCAGGGGATTCAACACCTTTCTCTGGCCTTAAAGGCACCCATACACATATGGACACACACACACACAATCATTTTAGAAGGAAGGGCTGGGAGATGACCCAGAGGTTAATAGCATTGACTACTCTTCCAGAGGACTCAGGTTCAGTTCCCAGCACCAACATGGTGGCTCACAACTGTCTTTAACTCCAGTTCCAGGACATCTGACGCCCTCTTCCCACCTCTGCAGGTACCAGGCGTGCATACGGTGCACAGATGTATGCTAATACGAACAAAATAAATTAATATTTTAAACATTTTTTAAAAAGGCCAGTGGAGGCAGGCAGGCCAGTGTGTGTGGACAGGTGTGGATGGATATATCAACTTCCACTTCCCAGGAGCTGTTTTGATGCTTACTCTCTGCCCTGATGTCTAGCCTGACCTCAGAAATGAGGCCAAGAAACAAGTGATTGACATCACTAAACCATGAACTAAAATTAATCCATTCCTCTTTAAAGCAGCTTCTCTCCAGTGTTCCACAAGAGGTACAGAAAGCTGACAGACACACAGCGGACATTCAGAAAGCTAACAGACACACAGCAGACATTCAGAAAGCTGACAGACACACAGCAGACATTCAGAAAGCTGACAGACACACAGCAGACATTCAGAAAGCTGACAGATACACAGCGGACATTCAGAAAACTGACAGACACACAGAGGACACTCAGAAAGCTGACAGACACACAGCAGACATTCAAAACACACAAACACAAAGGCAGCAAGTGGGCATGAGTGAGAGCCAGGAAATAGAACGATAGAATCTTAAAAATTTCAGATAGTTGAGGGCTGGCAAGATGGCCCAGTGGGTAGAGACCCTTGAGCACAGGCCTAATGATGTAAAATGTTTTTAATTCCAGTAACACTTGCTTTAACATAAAGTCCAACATAATTCATCAATTTACATATTAAAGAGAGGTCATACACTCCATGGGTAAATTGAACAAAACAAAAAATTAATTCATTTTTTATTTTAAATTTTGAAATCATTTTATTTTATGTATATGGGTGCTTTTTTCTGCGTGTATATCTGTGCCTCCAGACAGCAACCGATCCCCTGGAACTGGAGTTTCAAATGTTTGTGAGTCATCATAGTGGTGCTGAGAATTGAACCCAGGTCCTCTGCAAAAGCAAGTGCTTTCAGCCACTGAGCTATCTCTCTAGCCCCAAGTCGTTAAAAGATACTTCCTGTAATGCTAGGCTTAGAAGTAAACATCTTTAATTTGATGCGGTATCTGCAAACCTCCTTGTATAAATTATCCACTGGTGCATAACAAATCACTCTGAAGCTTAACAGAATAACTCAATGATAAACATCTGTGTTCTGTCCCAGTTTTTATGGGATGGGATTAGGGTAACCTAGGGTGGTCTTAGCTCAGAAGTTCTCATGAAATCACAGTCAAGAATGCCTCCCAGTATTGCAGTCACCGAAGGCGTGGCTGAGGCTAGCTCCAAGGTGACTCCTGTTTGGTGCTAGCATATTGATGTTATTACAAGGCACCCTACCTTGCAGGCAAGCTTCCCGCTGTCTCTCCCTTAAAGGAACAACTTCAGATTCAGTACACTGAAGAGACACATGAATGAGTACAAATAAGGAAGCAAGAATGTTCATACAGCCACGGGTGGCAGTGGCGGGACTGGCTTGTCACAGCAGGCTGTTCCTCTCTACCTTCTGGTCTCCAGTTCCACCCCTCTTCCTGGTGCTCAAACGGTTCTGCTTCTCTTTCTCTCCCATCTTCCCACCACATCCTTGTACACAGTAGTGGCTCCCCCTGTTGGCTGGCAGTGTTGCTAGCTGTCCTCCAGGTGTCTACAGCTAGCCCTGCTGTGTGACACTGGGCTGGTCTCTAGGTTACCTGGTTAAAATTTAAATGATGCTTTTACTTAAATAAATGTCAAGCTAGTCCCCGGGGCTAGCTGCGTCTGTTGTCTTAGTCAGTAACCTAAATCTGGTGTCTTCTGTTTACTGCCATACTCCAATCTTTGTCTTTTCCTACCTGAATTTCTGAAATCAGGCTAAATTGTCTCGGCTTCTGGCTCCACCCTTCTCTGTCCATCTTTCATGGCTGCTGAAAAAGTAGCCACTTTCCCACAAAATTGTATGTTGCTTAAAACTTGCAGTGGGAGCTGAGGAATGGCTCAGAGGCTAAGAACACTTCCTGCTCATCCAGAAGCTCAGGCTGGTTTCCAGAATTCCTGTGTGGTGGCTGACAACCACCTGTAATCCCAACTTGGGGGATTTGACACCCTCTTCTGGTCTCGGCTAGTACCCCCAAGCATGTGCAAAGACACCCTCATGCATACAAATGAGTGAATGATAAAATTAAAAAGTGTGTGCCTGTGGGCACCCGTGCGCATGCGTGTGGGAGTGTTCTTGTGCATGCATGTGCGTGCATGTGGTGCATGTGTGTGCATGTTCGTATGTATTTCTCCTGGTTTCCAGTTTTCTCACTGATGATGAACTCCTAACACAGCAAAGGGTCCTTCCACTACTGAACCCTACCTAATGATCCAGGCTACTCCTATGCTACACATACCCCAGTCACAGTGACTCATACAGCTGACCCAAAGAGCACTGTTGTGTCACACAGAGTTTATCCTCTTTCTACAAAGCCTTTGTTTTGTCACTGTCATTGAGTCCATATTCATTTTTTTTTCTCTTAGACTCATTCAAACCCCTGCATCCTCTAGGTAGGTTTCTGCCCGCCCCTCTGTCCCTTTAGGGAAGCACTTCCCTATCTGTCACCCTCCCTGTAACCCCTCCTTTGGCCTTTTGCTTGTTTGTTGTTTCTTTTTGTTTTTGAGATGGATTCTGTGTGGGCCAAGCTGACGTAGAACTTGAGCTCCCCTGCCTCAGCTCTGGGAGTGCCCCATCAAAGTTGGCATGCCCCTGCTTCAGCTCCCTGACTGCTTCATGTTTAGGAGAGCTTGCTGAAAAATCAGGAAGACAAGAGTTTAGATCCCAGCTCAATAATTCTTTGGTTTGTCAGGATCAGTGTGGTCAGAGAACTCAGAGGCAAGAGAAACAGGAATAAAAGAGGTGTGTAGAGTCTGGGGAGCAAGAGTGGCAGATAGTGAGCCCTCTAAGGAGCACCACACTAACACTGAGGTGACTCTTCCTTCCCAGGGGAGCATTCAGAGCAGTGTGAGCCAGAGGAACCCTCCTGACCCCAGGGGAGCGCTCAGAGTGGTGTGTGAGCCAGAGGAACCTCCTGGCTCCAGGGGAGCACTCAGAGTGGTGTTAGCCAGAGGAACCTGGCACCAGCACTTAAGTTGAGAAGCTGGGACAGTTGAGGTCACTTTTATCTACTTGTTGAAATCTGTTCTCTTATTTGAAACCCATTTTTTAATGTTCTTCAAAAAACTTTCCTGGGTGATTTACAAGCAGTCTGTGGTCATGGTTTTCTTCACTCACACATAGCCTTTTATCACAGTATTATGAATAAATATATTTTAGGTTGAAATCGTGTGTGTGTGTGTGTGTGTGTGTGTGTGTGTGTGTGTGTGCACATATGTAATTTTCACAGTGTCCAGTACTGGGCTGAGAATGTAGCAGGTACTCAGTAAGCTATTTATGAAAGAGCTGTCCAGAAACTGACTTCCCAAAGCTCCCAAACTTTCTTTCCAGCATACAAAGATACACAGCCAGCAACCCCCAGACCAGAGGGCCTGTGGCTCCCCAGGATAAGAGGAAAGCTATCCCAAATGCAAATCCAGGCTCAAAGTGCTACAAAGACAAAATCAGGAAAGCACGACCCCCTCTAAATCCCTCTTGGGGACCAGGCTCTCCCAGTCTGGATGTGATTGTGTATATGTGAGGCTTGGGAAGGGGGTCGGTTGTGGGGTGGTGGGCAGAGAAAAGCAAGAGAGAGAGAGAGGCCACTCCACGAAGTGATTCTGTGGAGGGGATTTGCTATGTCTCTTTCTCCCCCTCCCTCCTTTGTCCCCATTCTCCTCGTCCCCTTCTGCGTTTGTCCGTCCGGGAGGACCCTGGAGTGTTCTTTTGATCAGCTCAATCTTTCTCTGGCACTTGAGTTCTGATTGGCTGAAGGACTTAGAGGGAAAAACTTTAATTAAGTAGATAATCTCTTCTTTGGATGTGAGGTAGCTCCATTTCACCACCCCTTAACTCTGTTTGGGATCGCTTACACAACCAAGGTAGCCATCCCTCTGCCTCTGAGGAGAATGCTTCCCATCTCTCAATTTCTGAGATGTTCTCCCTGCGTTTCTCGGAAGACCATGTTTCTTATGAAGCCTTTGTGTGTTCTTCTAGTTACTTGTGTCCTTCACCGCAGCCGCGCCTGGTAAGTAACATGCTTGGGTGTGAGATGTGCTGGAGAGATGGAGGAGGCCTTGAGCTCTGTCTTGGGAAAAGCCATTCTATGCAGTAGGGCTGTCCCGAAGTGTGCTACTCTGGCCTCAGCAAATCTTTAGGATTCCTGCCAATAAAAGATTGGACTTAAAAAAATGAGGGACTTTGTATATTTTTGTAGATGATTATTACATGTTTATAGTATATTATATTATACTACACATTTCAAGTGATCTGGGGAGAAACAGACAGTAGCCTGGAGCATTAACTCCTGACCCCACTGTGGCCAGGGAGATGCTTCAGGGCAGGCTCCCTGTGCTCACGCTGCTGGAGACAGGATGGGCAGGATCTGATTCTATGCTTTCTGACTTTTCTTCAGAATTCTCTAAGAAACAGCTCATATCCAGCATCCCCTGGACCAGTGCATCTGGCACTGGAGCTGTTGGCATTGGGTTAAACAAACAGGTCTGAAAGCAAATATTCTAGCTTATGCTTCAAGTTGTTCAATGTACAGAAATTTCTACATTTCTCTGAAAATCAGATAATGTGTGAAGGTGATTTGCAAACTCTAGGACAAATGCTAGGTGATAATATCCTTGTTCTTGGGAACCATGGGAGCATCTGCACATGCAGGTGTTAATAAAGCAAAAATATGATAATATAAGGCCTTGCCTGAGGAGTGCCTGTCACTAGGCAATTTGGAGTTTCTCCTCAGTTCCGATGGTGATCTCAGTCAACACCCCCACAGGTTCCTCCCCTCCCCCCCCTTAAGTGTACAAATCCACCTGCTTCACAACCTATCCAGGAAGCCAGGATAGAAATGTCTGTGCAGGGACCTGATTCCTGTGCTAATTGAGACCATTCTTGTCATGAACAAGCCTAGGGATCACTTCTAAAGTGTTGATTTCAAAGTTCGCCAACTTAGCCCAACTACACGCCACTAAACGTAACGAGTTGCAACTTTCCTGATTATGGGCAAAACCACCAAATAATTGGTCCGTTTTAATTGGCCTTTTAATTGAATATTTCAACATGAAAAGAGGAGGAGAGAAGAAAAAAAAAAAAGCCATCTCTGCCTCACGAGAACAAAACGACAAAAGGTCTGGGCGACTACAGCAGGACATTTCTACTGGTACCCACCCTGCTCATCAGCTGACTTGATATCAGCAAAAGAGAAATATGAGATGCTTCTCCCTAGTCGACAGGGCAGGGCAAAGAATTGTTCCATTAAAAAATACCTTTACTGTGTGTCTCCCTCCCTGCTGAAGGGGGTCATGTGCACTTCATTCCGACACTGACACGGCCACACTGAAGGGTGGCTGGGTTGCTTGTCTGTCCAAATTCAAGTGTCTGGATTCAAAAAGAAAACAAGAGAAAAGAGATGTGAAAGTTCGTCCTAATTTAAACACGAGACCCAAGAACGCCCCCCTTGCCTGGCCTGACGTGGAGTGGGAAATGCCCAATGCTCCAATGCAACGAGTTCAGACTTTAATTGCTTCTCCTTAAAAGTCTTGATTAGAATTAAAAACTTACGCTCCGCCAAGAGTCTGCTTTTGGGTAGCGTTTAAAAAGAGATTTTTTAAAATGCAACATTAAATATTGATTATTCCTCTAAGTGAGACGCTGCGGGTTTTGTATAAGACCCCCATTGTCCCGGGCAGAGAAATTTGACCAACCACAGCCTTTGACATGTTTCTCCTAATACTTCATTATCAACCTTCTATGTAAGACCTCAAAAGCGTTTAACAAACAGAGAAGCACAATTTCTGCTTGGCTGTTCAATTGTAGGGCCCGCTTGAAATTACTGTCTAAAGGAGTCCGACAGCAAACATTCCTGGGCTTGAAAAGAGATAATGGTGACTTTCGCCTAACCCGAGGGGGCAGCTTTACTGAGGAAGCAGTGGAAGAGGAACTTTTAAAAAGAGGACTTGCCACCACCCTTCAATGGCTGACCGTTTCTGAGGGGGGTTATTCCACAGTAACATGGGAAATGTTTTCTTTTGTTTTTTCCCTAATCTTTATGGCTCTTTAAAATGGAGAACAGGGATATATGAAGCAGAGATAATGTCAAGGAGAGAGAGATAATGACAGCCATGGTGAGGCCAGATGAACTGGTTCTGATACACCTTCTCATCAGGAAGAGAACAGGCGTGACATGCTTTTCCTTAACTATTCATCCTATCTCACTCCAGTTAATGTCCCATAACAGCAATGGGTGCTCAGGTCCTCTGCCCCCACCTCTCCTCTCCCAAGGCCTGCAGATACATATACATGTACATATACATCATATACATCATATACATATACATATCAGAGTCCATTTCTATTCTGCAACAGGGCAAGAATTTATATGAAATTATTGGGTTGTAATGTGTTTACATTACCCATTGGGTCTCAGTATTTGGGTTTTTACAGTAATATTTTTATGGATATTGAAATTGCATCTGATGCTAAGATGCTGGAGCCCCTGACTAGGAAATGAATCGATCTGGAGTTTTGCTTTGGTGATGCTAGAAATTAAACCCAGAGTCTTCTTGTGCTTGGCAGGCAATTCCACCACTGAAGTAGGACACAGTGCAAGAGTCAGCTATTGTCAGAGGATCTTCACTGGATGGTCTCAACAAACATTGAATTATATAGTTATATTATTGGTCTTTAAATACATCTGTCATCATTTTTAAATGGATGTTATAGAAAGGAAAATACGAATTCCTGCTAGGTGTGATGGCCCGCACCTTTAATCCCAGTGCACAGGAGTCAGAAGTCAGTGAGTGGATCTGTGAATTTGAGCCCAGCCTGCTCTACATAGTGAGTTCTAGGACAGCCAGGACTACATAAAGAGACCCTGTCTAAAAACAAAAATAAGAGCAAAAATTACAAACTTATTTAAAGTTATCGAACTCTTGATGGTTTCTTTGTTGTATTACGTGTTTATCATGGTGAGTTTTCCCACTACCAGACATGAAAAGAGGAAGTTCAGTCAAAGGCAGGTCCAGCTGGTCACATCAGCAAGCTGTGCCCTTCCTCAGAGAGCTTGGAGATCTCTCAAGTCACAGAAAGAAGTGAGGTGTGGGGATCTGCTTTGGGATCTAGAAGATAGATTGCTCGTGTGAAACACGTCCTCACTAGCAGCCTCCCTGGCCTATCAACAAGTATATGGTTCAAAGTCCACTGGGATGCTAGAGCAGCCAGGAGGTGGCCTAGCTGAGTAGCCTCATAGCAGGGAGCCTGGCTAGAGACAGGACCAGCAAAGGCCAGCTTCCACTTACCCGTCATTTTCTTCACACTGGGAGCCTGTGTCTTCTTTCAAAATCTTTATTTCTCCTATCATGAATGACAACAGTGATATCACTATTATAATAATCGCAACAAAACCCATGAGGCCCTGAGAAAAGACGGGCCTATTATTTTCCTTGTAGGGAGGAAGCTGCTCTGAGGTACATGTGTGTGTGCATGTGCATATGTGTGTGTGTGTTTGTGTGTGTACATGCATGTGTGTCTTTGTATAAAAAGAGGACCTTAAAAAGGAGCAGAAACAAAGGCCTATCCATCCAAGCCTGCTCTCTTCCATGGGAAGAGACTGTTGTTTCTTTCCTCCGGCTGGATACCTGGTTGGATCCTGCTCTCTGTCAGTTGATGCTTTTTCTCTCTTAAGATGATTAATAAAGTTCCTTTTACTTGAGCTTTAATGATCCTTTGCTGTTTTCATCAAAAGACAGAGAATTCGTATGGCTTAGAGAGTGAGGTCCAGGCAATACTTTTTTAGGATAAACCTTTCTTTTTCCTGAAAGCAGACTTTTTTTAGTAAGTAAAACACCAGGCTTGGGTAACAGCTGGGGGCGGGGTGTGCTCAGTTCCCATGAGTACAGTCTCCATCACTCCCATCTGAAATACGCCTAGACCATGAAGTCTCGAAAGAAATAAGCATTCACTGTGGACGGACCTGGAGCCTCATTATGAGCCAAACTTCATGGTTTGTTTTTCCTTAATCTTTTCTGCAAGCTCCTGGTATTGACCTTGCCATCTCTCCCTATGCTTCTGAGGTTAGAGTTTTCTCTCAGCCACAAAATCAATCAGTCAATCAACCAATTAATCATCCAACCAACCAATCAGTCCATAAGGGGGCCTTTAAACTCACCACTATCTAACCACTCCCAACTCACTGTTTGAATAGTTTGTGTTTCCAGTGTCCCCATCTTCATCCCTAGTAAGACTCCATTAAAAAGGTAGACTTTCATCTTTCTGTCAAACTCTAGGATGACATTCTTACCTTCTCTGGGCCAGACTTAAACCATACCACAGAAGGAAGAAGTTTCCTCCATTCAGAATCTTGATCACATTCTGTTGTACTAAATTTCAGCCTTTCTTCTTCCTCTTCTTCTTCCTCTTCTGCTTCTTCCTCCTCTTCTTCTTCTTCCTCTCCTCCTCCTCCTCCCCCTCCTTCTTCTCTTTCTCTTCCTCAGCCTCCTCCTCTTCACCCTCAGACTCTCTGATTCCCTGTCAGACTCTGAGCTCCTTTTCCTGCTAATTCATGACAATAGCAAACCAACAGGCTGTTCACACTGTCCTGTCTAGAATTAACTCAGGTCCATCAGGGTGTTTGCAGAGCTCAGATTCCATAGTTGTTATTTCAGGGGAGCTCTGCTTAATTGTAAGTTTATATTATGGACTTTTCTTCCTCTTCCTCCTCCTCCTCTTCTTCCTCCTCCTCCTCCAAATCCTCCTCCTCTTCTTCCTCCTCCTCCTCCTCCACCTCCTCTTCCTCCTCCTCTTCTTCCTTCTCCTCTGTAAAAGCAGAGCGAGCAGATATGAAGAAACCGCTATAACTCAGCTTCAACCAGGATCCACTCCTGCCCACATTGTTTCGTCTACACTTTCTGTAGCATTTCCAGCTACATAAGTTTCTCCTACTCTGAATTTTCCAAAATAGTTCAAACAGGAAGAGGAAGGACAGAAGGACTGTCCTATCTTACATCTGAGAGATCTAGAGCCATCAGGTAGAATGAATCTTGGGGAACATTAAACAGTTATGGTTGTCGTGGGGCGGGGAGGGCAATCCAGAATAGTCACTAACAAAGGCAGGTGTGTCATTTAGATACAGGCTTGCATTTATTTGCACTTTGAGCAGCAAAGGCAGCAAAATGAGTGGTTGGAGTGGACTGGACAGGGTGTGTGTGTCTCTGTGTGTGTGTGTGTATGTGTCTGTGTGTGTGTGTCTATGTGTCTGTGTGTCTGTGTGTGTCTGTGTTTCACTGTCCACTTGAATTTAGTTCCATTATCTAGTGGTCCTAAGGTGCCTTTTGGTTCTGCTGCCTTAGGCAGCTCAGCTGCTGGTTTAGGGGGTGGGGAGTAATTCCTACGGTTACACAAGGCTTCTGGCTTTGGAAACTGGTGGGTTTGTGTCCATCTATGCAACGGACAGGAATAATTTTAAGTCTAATCTACAGAGACTTAGGTGACTAAATCAGAAAACAGAAACTGCCTGCACAGCAACTGGGAAAGAAGCTGCCATAAATGCTAGGCTTCTCGGGACAGCGTCCTGGAACTTCAGCAACTTTCCCTTAGAGGCCAGGGAGAAGGTGGCTGCTGGGTCCCTTCCCTCCTCATTTAAATGCCAAGTGCTGGGGGCTTTGCTGCAGCTTGGCTTTCTCTGTGGAGCTTGCTGCAATGCACAAAGAGGTGGAAATGGGGAGAGGGCAGCCCTGGCTTTGTAAGGTCTCCTAGACTAACAGCGTGTCCCTTGGCAGGGAAAAGAACTCCTTGCAAACTGCTGACTTCCTTCGGTGGTGGAAAGAAATCCTTCTGAGCCTGCTTGGCAGAGCTTCAGGGCTTGATGTCCCAAAGCTGATCATTGGCCTCTGCCGATAGTTATTTGGCAAGGGCTGGATTTGAACTGATGTGGCGTGTCAGGCATATTTAACGTAAGAATGAGCTTTAAAATGGACACCACGGCTGCTTAACATTTTGTTTTAGCCAAGTGGTTTGTAAGACTAACTTTCTTATACAAATATGTTTTGGTATCATATAGAAAATCTACATACTCATTAAAAATATTTTTAGACTTATTTGTAGGGCTGAAGTGTATTTTAAGAGCTACAAGAACACGACCCAAAGCTATGAGCTCCCAAGTTCTGCCTTTAAACCCATCTTGAAAACAACAAAATTACAGCAACAACAAACCCTTCTTCTGGCCACAGTATCTGCCACAATTCGCTCCCCTTTCTCTCATCTCTTCTAGTACCTCACTTGCTGCTCGGAATCCAGGCTTGAGTTCTTTACCCCTGAACAAGATCTTGTCCCTATTAGCTCTCCCTTACCCCTGCCTCCTCCCCTGCATCCCCTGCCCAGTGAAGGACATGAAACCTAGGCAAGTTCTCCACCATTGAGTGATATTCCCAGCCCTTTTACAATTTTTTTTAATTTTTTCTTGCCACATTTGAAAATAGGAGGAAATTGATCTTTGAAATCTACATACTTTCTTCCCTCTAAGAGTTCAGATGACCATGCCTTCTCCTTTCTCCCAGCTATGATGGTGTCAATGTCCATGATTTGTATAGTTAACAGTGCGTAAGAATGAGTCATCCAATTGATCTGTGGAAAGCTTTTACCTCCTTGTGCAGTGGGAGACTCCTGGTTTAAATATCCCCGGGCATTGTTAGAAACTTATGGAACTTCTGGAACTCTTGGATCCAGTTTCACAGTTATCAGTGAGACTATTGCCTATATAGCTGTGTGAGCTTGTATATGTGTTATGTGTCAAGAGTGTTGTGGGACACAGAATCAGTAGGAGAATCGCGGAAGGAATTGACTCAGCTCCTCACAGCCCCCCTCAGGCAAGATGTGAACTACATTCAGAAAGTTGCAAATGAGGCCATTCTGGCTGGAGCCTCAGGCAGCTTCCTACTCTAGGGTCTCTGAGCATCTTCTCTGAGACACTTTAGTGTGTCTCTGAGTAAGATCTGAAGATCTGTGATTGACACTATCATGCTCCCTTCCCCTGGCCTGTCAACCCAGCTTTAATGTAATCCCATAGTCTGAACCAAGAGAGACCAATGGGAACCTCATGACCTCCAGACGTTCTGTGGCTGTTAAGACACAACTGAAGATGAGGGGAAAGAAGAAAAAAATCAAAGACTTAGAAGGAACCAGAAGGGACGGTGCCAAAGGCTATAAGGACAGTGGAGGGACAGGACCAAAGTGAGGTGGCAGCATTAGTGGGGCAGAACAAAGAGGATCTGGTCTAAGCTGCTTTAACCATCCCACTAAATAAACAAACAAACAACAGCTCAACATAGCAGCCTCTCAGGGAAGCACCTGTGGGGTGCTTGCTGAGTGAGATGGAGTGGCCTCCTGGATAAGTGCATGCACAGAAAGGGGAGAGGGAGCCAAGCGCCCAGAATTAGCCCAGCTACAAGGCCCTAGCCAGGCTAAGAGCAAACAGCTTGTGCCTGAACACTTCCGGTCCAGGTCTGTTAGTCCCACAGTGAGGCAGTAGTCAGACCATGGCTGAGAATCTGCTGATCACAAAATGAAGCTGTTATATGCACTACCTTGTATACTCAGCCAAGTGTGAAAAAATTATCCTTAGACTTGGGGAGTAAGGGGGTAGTGACCTAACCTGTGCCCAGGAGAAGCTCTGATCAACAGAGAGTTTGCAGTTATCTCTTAACTCCCGAGGTTGGAAAAAATAATACAAACTTCTTCAAAAAGCATTAGGTAGAGAAGGGCTTTCAGTGTGTGTGTGTGTGTGTGTGTGTGTGTGTGTGTGTGTGAGAGAGAGAGAGAGAGAGAGAGAGAGACAGAGAGAGACAGAGAGAGACAGAGAGAGACAGAGACAGAGACAGAGACAGAGACAGAGACAGATTAGAAACATACATTCTTAGGAAAACAACTTGGAGACTTTCCAGGCACTGACAGAGCAGCAGAGGTACTTGTATTTGAATTGCTCCACAGTCCTTCCTCTCCTAGTCCACCTCCTTGAGAAAAACTTCCCACTGGGAACAGGCTTATTGTGGACTAGAGAGTCCAGTGGGTGAGCCAAGTTTCAAGTGTGGTGCTATAGATAAAAGCCTCGTGAATCACGGCTAGACTTGGCTACCGTCTAGTCTCTGAAGTTGCTCCAAGCGAGAAGGTCCCTGAGCAGAGGAGCAATGGGAAGCGGGGTAAACTTGGCCAGGTTCTGCTGTGAAGACCACCCACACAGCCTCAGGTGAGACACGAAGCCAGATGCGAAGCTGGATCCCAGATAGCCCTTAAATGATGGACAAGATAATTAGCATGAGTAGTGAAGACTTAAGAAAAAGACCCTCTTCTTCAGAGGCTGTGACAGGGACACCACAAGGCGGGGAGGTCACAAGGCGGGGAGGTCAAGAGCAAGAAGACAGGACCTGGCTAAGTTGCTGATCTTGGGAGCCTGGGACAGCACAACGACCCTGTGAGAACTGTGGAGAACAGGGTAGGGAGAGCTGCCTGCTCTTCCATAGTTCTTGCTGTAAATTAACTTGTAAGAACAAGATGGCGGTAAACAAGCATAGGAACAATAAAAGAGCAAATTTTGGGTTAAAGGTTCACCCCAGGAATGGCTACTGGAGTGCAGACAGGGACTGGGGACATAATTGAATAGCTGCTGTATTTAAAGACATCCAGAAGCAGAGGCAGTGAGTGGAGACCAGAAGAGAGACGGACCTTGGCCAGACTTAGACTCCTTTGTGGCATAGTCCATCTCTGCAAACATTTTGTTGTGCTATGGGGAAGAGGGCATGAATCGGCCATGATATGAGGAAGCCACCTGAGGTGCCATGAGAGAGAGAGAGAAATTGAGAATGGGAGCAGAGCAGACCCACTAGTCCTCAGCCAGGCAGGTCAGCCTCCCAGCAGCCTATGGGAGTCCCAGAGCAGTGTTTGCTCCCACCCTCCTGCCCTGGGGTTCAGTGAAACCACCTGGGGTTTAGTGAAACTATGTGGTTATCTGGGAAAGATGCTGTCACCAAAGCTACCTCAGGCACCTCGGATACTGACAGAGCTAGAATCTCCTGAGGAATCTGGGAGACCCAGGTATCCCTGGGTGCACTTTGAAGTCAGTGGATACTGCCAGAGGCCTCGGTAATAACAAGCCTTAGGGGCTTTTCTAGTCAGGCAGTCTTGGGTGCTTCTCCAGTGCAGAATTGACAGTAGGCTACATGCCAAGGCTGACCTGTGCATTGCTCATGCAGAGGAGGGCCCTGTGCTCCCAGGGAGGAAGCAGCAGTCACCACAGGCCCCATTCACACCTTTTTCTGAATTCCCCTTTCTTTGCAGGGGCTCTGAGGTGACTGAGGCACATCTTGGCCAAACTGTGAGCAAACCTCTTTAATACCCTTCTGCAGAAATGACAGTGTAGAAACTCACACAGGAATATTAAACTCCAGAGAGGATAAGACACTTGTCCTTACCTTTAAAAATCAACACACAATTTTTAGGAAAAAAATTAGAGAAAAATTGAGCAAGAGTGGGGGATGTAGAGTGAAAAATTATAAAGACCATTTTATAAAATATATACAGGCTTTTTCTCTACCCCTAGACCTGAGCAAAAAGAATGCAGGTTCCAGAAAGCGGAACTGAATGTAAGATTTCAGGCTTTCACTGCCCGGGGATACATTTGGGGAAGAGCAACATTCCTCAAGCCTTAGAGAAGAAAACCCACCTGTGGGTGAGGAAGGCCCAAAGCAGGAAGACACATTCCTGACCACAGAGAAAGATGCAAATCATCTGGGTGGTTCCAAGAACTAGCTAACTTTCCACTGTTCTTGGTTACCTCTCCCCCACCCACCTTGAGGTCTTCCCAGTGTTACAGCCACTGATGTTCAAAATTTGTAAAACAACCAATCGTGTAACCGCACGAAAATGCAACCAATCATGTATTACCACGTGAAAATTCCTCCCTTTCCCCACCCCGTGCTATAAAAAAGCCCCTCAGCTTGCTAGCCAAGGTCAAACTCTACTCCTGCATGGGTGAGCAGTTTGACCATTGGCTGTCAGTTCTCTTCCCTAATAAACCTCTGCTGATTGCATCCAGGAAAAAAAAAAGAAAGAAAAATTGAGCAAGAAATGTAGTTTCCATATAGTTCCATATATTCTCCCACACAGCTGCCGTGTTCACTTCTACTTTGTCTACATGAGAACCAGTGTGAATTTATCAGTTATGAGGGGATCTGGTAGTTCCCAGAACTTGTGGGTATGGATGCTTCTGGAAGGGAAGGCCAGCCTGGACTACAAAGTGAGACCCTATCTTAGAAAAAAGGCAAGCAAGGCCTGGACTACAGTTTGTGGCAGAGCAGTTGCTCTGGATCATTAAAATTAGTTACTTGTTTAGTTTTGTGGGTTCAATATCCACCCTAAATCCCCAAAATACCTGCAGTGAGGCTTCGGGGAACATTGGTTGCAGAGGGTGGAGAGACAGCTCAGAGTGTTTACTGCTCTTGCCAAGGACCCAGGTTTGATCCCAGCAACCATATAGAAGCTTGCACCTACCTGTAACTCTAGTTCCAGGGGAATCTTGTGTCTTCTGGCTTTCCTGGGTTCCTGCATGCATGTGGTGCACAAAAGTTACCCATGCACATACAAATGCACATAAATAAAATAAGTACATAAAAAAATTTAAAAGTACTGAACATGGCTTTTGAATTAGATATTTACCCAAGAATAAGAATGACTTATAAATGATGGTTTTATTGAGATAGAATACACACCAGAAAATTCATCTTACAGGAGTAAATCCACACACCTGTGTCTACACAATTCATTTTTGATTTTTTATCAACCCTGAAAGAAATTTCTTCTCCATTAGCAGTCATGGCCCATGGTTTTCCCTTGTTCCCCTGATAACTGACAATCTAACTTCAGTTTCTATAAAATAGTCTTTTCTAGGGGCTGGAGAGACAGCTCAGCGGTTAATAGCACTGGCTTCTCTTTCAGAGACCCAGGTTCAAATCGAGCACCCACATGACAGCATACAACTGTCTGCAGCTCCAATCCCATGGAATCGGGCACCCTCACAGACATCCATACAGGCAAAACACCAATACACATTTTAAAAAATGTAAATCTTAAAAAAAAAAAAAAAAAAAAAGGTCTTTTCTAGGGCTTCTTGTAAAATCAAGAGCAAGAGGCCATATAGTTCTTGGTCTTTTGTGTCTGGGTTCTTTCACTTAGAGAGTGATGTTCATCTGTGTTGGAGCATGCTCAATACTTCATTTACTTTTATGTTCAGCTAACATTCTACTGTGGATATAGCTGCTAGACATTTGGGCAGTTTTAGGTTTGGGGTATTCTAATTAATACTGCTAGAACAGGGTGTATATGTTTTGCTGTGTAAATGTCTGTCCAGGAGAACTGCTGTGTCATGTTTAACCCACGGAGGAACTGCTAAACAATTAATTGCATGCACTTATTTTTTTTTTTTAATAATCTAACTGGCAACATATGAGGATTCTGGTTGCTTTGAATTTTTTGTCGGTATTTCATTCATTCATTCATTCGTTCATGTTTGAGACAGTCATTTTCTGCAGCCCTGGCTGTCTGGAACTCACTATGTATGGCAGGCTGCCCCTGAACGGAGAGGTCCTCTGCATCTGCCTCCTGAGTGGGCTTCAAAGTGTAGGCTAGCACATCCAGTATTCTTATTTCTGTCTAGCTGCTGTAGGGGCCACAGATTCTTGTGGTTCGTGTTCTTCAATGACCCATGACACTGAGCATCCATGTGCTCACTGGCCATTTGCACATCTGTATCGGTGAATTAGTTAAACTGGTTTGGCTCCCAGGGTGGTATCACAAGTGCTAGAGCCACCCTGGAGATCACAGACTGAGGAGGAGGAGGAGGAGGAGGTAGCCACAGAGCGAGAGCTCATTTTGAGGCAAGCTAGGCAGGATGCCTACCAGATCAAGAATGCACAAGTCTGAGATTGAACAAAAAGGTTTGAGTGGAGTTGAGAAGGTCCAGGAAAATGTAAAACCCCTTTGGTACTTAGTCTGAGCGGAGGCAGTGGCAACTGTATATCCCTGTGGGAATGGGAAGGTGTACCACCATCTGAGCGTAGACATCATGCCCCACTCATAGAGAAGGTGCTGTTTATTGAACAGACATTGCATCTCCCACATGTTAGAAGCAGCGTCTTCTCTTCAATCCTGTGGCTGTCTCTAGATGGCACCCAGCCCATAGCGACGCTAAAATGCTTTCTCTCTCTCCATTCTCTCTATCTTCTGACAGCTCTCGCTGTGTCATCTGCAGTCTTTGTTTCTACTGGCTCAAAGGCCATCATGTCCCTGTCTCGTCAGTCAGAACTAAGACTCCCCTGGGTCGGTGCTTGCCACAGGGACACAGTTGGATACTGTACATACAAGTAAAGCAGTCACGTGGACAAATAACATAATCATGGGGATGCCAGAATAAGACCCGCAATCTTGTCCCATGACAGCTGCTCAGTTAAACCTGTCACTTTAATTGGCTCAGCTGACACGCATGTCACACAAATCTCTTCATACTATGGCTTCTTTAGGAAGGGAAATCCTCCAGGTCCTCTATCCCTTACTCCCCCATTTTCCTACATTAGACTTTTCATAGAGAGAATCTTGACCCAGGCTCAGCCTTGGCAAAGCTTTACTCACTGTCATCATGTGCTGCTTCATTCTGTTTTCCCAGTGACGTCCGCTCTGTAAAATGGTAACTGTTCCATCTGGTCTGGTAGTGTCTAGCTTTCGAGTTATTCCAAATGGGAAGATTGTTCTGTCGAGTCAGAGTAAGCTCCTTGCCTTTTCTGTTATCTCTGGCACCAACTGTGAACTCATTCGAGTCGTCTTGAATTTCCCTGTGAGTTCTCTGGTACAGCTCCCTCAGTAGAGCACAGGCTCGTTTCAGTTGACCTGGTTCTGTCTGCCAAGTTCCAACAGGCAGGCCTTCCTTTTTGTGGTTTTTCTGTTTGTTTGTTTGTTTGTTTGTTTGTGTTTGTTTTCCTCTTTCCAAATCCCCATCATTTCATACGGAAGCTCTCCAGTCTGCTAATGCTGTTTCTCAAAACCACCCACACTTTGGATGTTGCGTCTCATGGGAGAGCCCACCAAATCCTTTTGGCCACCAATAAGAGAGGGACTTAATCTACTTGTTTCCCACTCCTTCCCTGATGCTCACCACCGTCCCAGCCTTCGGAACTGCAAGGGGACACCAACCTTCAGGGCAAGTCCATAAGGGTGCCCACAGTACTTTCCTCAGTTGGAAAGCTAATAGGTAAAATATTTTGATTAACATGTCTACTTTGAACTTTGAATTCCTTCTCCAAGTCTCCGAGACTGCAGATCATATGTCTATTTAACTTTAAATGTTTGTGCAACTGTAGATTTGCAAAAGTTGCAAAGAAACATTCGGGAAGCTTCTGCGCTCTTTCCCCAACAGTCCACAATATTTCCATCTTACAATTTTTACATAGTAACCTTAGAGCTTATTCAGACACCCAGTTTACCGAACCCCCAGCCTCAAATATTCATGTGTGTGTGTGTGTGTGTGTGTGAGAGAGAGAGAGACAGAGAGAGAGAGAGAGAGAGAGAGAGACAGAGAGAGAGAGAGACAGAGAGAGAGAGAGAGACAGAGAGAGACAGAGACAGAGACAGAGACAGAGACAGAGACAGAGACAGAGAGATGCTGATGCAGATTTACCATGTCTCTACCCCTGTGTAATCACCACCAGAGTTAGGACAATTAACCTTACCATCATCAAGGATCATGACTCTTAACCACATCCATCTTCTTATTCACAGGGATGAGCCATCACTGCAGCCTAAAATAGACTTTTATCTAACTTCCTTGAGATGTATCCAAGTACTTGTGTTTAGCAATAGCTGAGTGGTATTCCCTTGGGTGCAGGTGCCCGGTTTGTTTTTTGTTTTTCATACTTGATGATTTTTGTTTCTATTATGAGGATGCTTATTGTTGTTACAGTGTTGAACTCAGTGACCTTGAGTGGTAAGCAAAGCTATAGGGGTTTTGTTTGTTAGTTGGAGATAGTCTTGAGTAGTCCAGACTGGTTTGGAACTAGCTATGCAGACGAGGCTAGCCTTGAACTCCTGACTCTCCTGCTGCCACCTCAGAAGTACTAGGATTACAAGTGAGCACCTTCAAGCCCAGCAAAGCCTACAGTTTTAACTTTCACACTCAGAAGGTCAAACATATTCAAATTCCTAAGTTAAAAGGTCTTCATTTCTCTGGGATAAAGATGGAAGAGTGAAGCCACTGAACCATACAGCAGGTCTACATTTAGTCTGTAAGAAGCAGAGACCAAGCTACTTTTCAGATTCGGCTTTATTTGGGATCCAGTTACTGAAACCCTGAACAGATATTCTACCGTTTACCTCTTCCGTTAGACAGGCATCTGCCTACACTCCCATGGAGACAGATAAGCCTGGGTTCAGATCCTACTTCTTCAGTTATCAACTGGATGAACCTCAACACGTAGTTAGTGGTCTCCCCTGGACTCCCATGGACAAAATGAGATAGTAATATCTGGGGCAGAAATGATTTAAAAGAGCTAAGTGTGAAAGGCTGAATAGTGTCTGGTACCAAGAGTTAATGTTTGCTCTGTCCACAACCTGTGGCAAAAACAATAATCAAACAGTATTTTCTTTTTTGTTATGGCATTGAAAGCTTTAACATTATACTTTTATGATGCTGTAAATTATAAGTGACTTTAAAATTCCAAAGAAATGGGGCCAGGGAGATGGTTTAGTGGTTAAGAGCACTGGCTGCTCTTTCAGAGGACATGAGTACAGCTCCCTGCACCCCTATGGTAGCTTAGAACTCCATAACTTAACTCCAGTTCTAGTGGTCCGACTTCTTTTCAGGGCTTCTCAGGTTAAGTGGTGTGCATAACGTAGAGAGGCAAGCATTAATACAGTTAGATTTTTTTCTTTTTAATCTAAAGAACTATCCTGCTTTGGACTCTTAGTCTTTAGAAACTAAATGGATTATCTTCTAATTTTTTAATGACTTTAAATTTTATTTCTTTGGAGTGTCCACATGTGTTGGTGCCAGCGCATGCGCTATACCATATGGGTGGGATCCAAGGACCCTTGCAGGAGGCGCTGGCTCTCTTCTACCACATGGGTTCTGGAGACTGAATTCAAGTCGTCAGGCTCAGCAGCAGGCACATTTACCCACTGAGCCAGCTTGCTGGTCCTGAGCAGGTTATCTTTATCAGCCTGGTAAAAAGTGTACCATTTCTTATGAAAACGAATTGCCTTTCTTTGTCTCAACGATATTGTGGAAATAGCTCTGTGGCTCTTGGGAGCAGAAACAAACTGGTGTCTCTCTACTGTGCTGCTTTCTCTTCCTTCTAGGTCAGTGAACAATTTTCTGATGACCGGTCCAAAGGTAAGGGAAAAGTCTTTTTAACTTGGATGTCACTGGTCTTAACTTGTTGGCTGAAGATAACACATGTTGGGTTCATTATATCTACAAATTGCATTACCCCGTTGTATATAGCACAGACAGGGACTTGCCTCAAGCCACTCAGCAAATGGTCAGAGGCCAGATGAGAACTTGGGTGTACTGTTACTGAATTTATGTCTGGAATGTCCCAAGCCAGGAAAGTCACCAACTTTGACAAGTGCAGCCCCATACCATTCTCTGTGCAGTGTCCCCTCTAACATCTGGGAATTGCATGACATGGCCTCTGCACAAAAGGCATTCACAGGGTACCAATCCTTAGCTAGCATTGGGGTACAACAAGCACCTGAAATTTCAACAATTATGTAATAGCGGCTCATTTTAGAGAGACAGTTTGCTATAACGATTCAAGACTGGTGGGTACTAAGTTTGGCAGAAACCAAATGCAGCTCCTCTGGTCTGCTGATGTGAGGCCCTGGGCAAAGCACTTTTCTCTACACCTCAGTGTCCTGACCTGCACAGTGGTCCTCTCCACAGGGAAACTGTTAAGTGAGACAGCATATGTAGACTGCTTTCTCAGTCATTATTACAAGGCCGGCAGAATAGACAGTAAGAGAGTTGCTTGGCCATTGTGGGGCAAATGTCTCCTAAGCTGAGGCTAAACTTTTGAGCCCATTATTCCTGTAGGCTTACCTGGTCTACTCCAGCAGCGTGGCAGCTGGCGCCCAGAGCGGTATTGAAGAATGTAAATACCAGTTTGCTTGGGACCGTTGGAATTGTCCTGAGAGAGCTCTACAGCTGTCCAGCCATGGTGGACTTCGAAGCGGTAAGGAAAGCCTCGGTTCGTTTGCATAAGCCCTGGCCAGAGCCTGGGCTCCCTCCTCTTCTGTAGCCTCAACTTTCACCCAGTCTCTGCTCAGGACATCACTCTCTCCTGAGAGCCCTTCTTCTTTGTCCCTTGTCTCCTGTCTATATTTTTTCCTCCCCTCCCTCTCCCTCCCCCCCCCCCCCAGTACACTTTGTTCCATCTCCAGTCCTGTGCTGTCTTTGGTTGCCCAGTTGGCTAAAGGCTTTGTCAATATCTAAGTAACACAGAGATGTAGGTTAGGTCCATACATCCTCACCCTGATAACTTCCTCCTTTCCAGGGGCTTAGAGAGAGGTCCTGAGCCAGGAGAAACTTGGAGACCAGGTTACCACAGAGAGGACAAACAATAGTGGGAAGGCTGCCCGTCTGTCTGAGGAGCTTTTGAAGCTGATTTCTAGGCTTCAATGTGTGACTTGAAAAGATGGGAAGGAAAGAGGTTAGGGCTGAGCCCAGGGATGGGACAGATCCTGGAAGAGGAAAAGCTACAATGACACAGGAGGGACAGGTAGGGCTGGGAGGGGTGTGTAAGGTTGCCGTAAGGGACTGCAACCTCTTCTGACCCTTGACGACTTGGACCCCCAGCTAACAGGGAGACAGCGTTCGTACATGCCATCAGTTCTGCTGGAGTTATGTACACCCTGACTAGAAACTGCAGCCTTGGAGATTTTGACAACTGTGGCTGCGATGACTCCCGAAACGGACAACTGGGTGAGTAGAAATGGAAGGGGGGGGGGGGAACTGAGAGGCACAGGCAGCCTGGGAAGTTCACTTACCCAACGAAAAGCATGGTGGGAACTGAAGGAATAAAAATGTCTTCTTCTAATTATGAGGGGAATTATGCTGAAGGAGAAAGAGTGAGCCAGTTCCAGCCCACACACTACATGACAACCCTGCCTGTTCTCCCAGAGCGGCTTCCTTAACACAGTGATAACGGAATTGTGTGCAAACTCAGTCATCTGTCCGTCCCAGAGGACTTCCTTTCCTGTTACTTTATCCTCTAGGTTGGCCCTCACCCCATGCCTATATCACCCCACGCCTTTCCCAACTTCTGTGCCCTGTCACTCAATTTCTGACATCGCTGCTCCATATTACTTTAGTTAGGTTCCTCTTCCTTTCTCAAAGGCGAACTCTTGTCCCTTCCCAGACTTCAACCGCCCACCTTCCGGACATGTGCACTCTCCAAGAGGAGCACAAGGGCAGACACGTGACAACTAGCTATGTCACGAAGGCTTGAGCAGGGGATTGGCTCAGACTGAAAGAGGACAGACAAGGTGGCAAAATCAAGATTGAAACCAATCCAGAAACAGAACATTCACCCAACTATAACCCTTCCCCACCCCCACCTCATCCAATTAGAAACATGAGCTCAGGAAACTTTGGACTCAGTGACTTTTCCTGCTCCCGCCTTTTCAGGAGGTCAAGGCTGGCTCTGGGGAGGCTGCAGTGACAACGTAGGCTTCGGAGAGGCAATTTCCAAGCAGTTTGTGGATGCCCTAGAGACAGGACAGGATGCCCGGGCAGCCATGAATCTGCACAACAATGAGGCTGGCCGCAAGGTGAGTCCCAAAGCCCTTTGCACCAGGCAGCTGGCTCCATCCACTACTAGCTTCCACGTTTGGGTTCTTTCACAGGCTTTACTCAATCCTCTGGCCACTTACTAGCTAGGCGTCCTGCAACTGTTTCAGCCCGGGCCACTTACAAGATGCTTTCTCCCCCAGGCGGTCAAGGGCACCATGAAACGCACGTGTAAGTGCCACGGCGTGTCCGGCAGCTGCACCACGCAGACCTGCTGGTTGCAGCTGCCAGAGTTCCGGGAGGTGGGTGCGCACTTGAAGGAGAAGTACCACGCGGCGCTCAAGGTGGACCTGCTGCAGGGCGCGGGCAACAGCGCGGCGGGCCGCGGCGCCATCGCCGACACCTTCCGCTCTATCTCCACACGGGAGCTGGTGCATCTGGAGGACTCCCCAGACTACTGCCTGGAGAACAAGACCCTGGGGCTGCTGGGCACCGAGGGCCGAGAGTGTCTGCGGCGCGGCCGAGCCCTGGGCCGCTGGGAGCGCCGCAGCTGCCGCCGGCTGTGCGGGGACTGCGGGCTAGCGGTGGAGGAGCGGCGCGCCGAAACAGTGTCCAGCTGCAACTGCAAATTTCACTGGTGCTGCGCGGTCCGCTGCGAGCAGTGCCGCCGGCGGGTCACCAAGTACTTCTGCAGCCGCGCCGAGCGGCCGCCGAGAGGCGCTGCGCACAAACCCGGGAAGAACCCCTAAGGGTATCCCCTCCACCTCCATCCCTGTTCGTCCTCGGCTTCGTTTAGAGACCCCGGAAATAGAGGAACCTAGAATGGGGGACCTCGCACTCCCTAGCCCAGAGATCCTGACAGGGGGAGGCCACAGTCTCTCTACCGAGTGACACTTCGGATTCATCCACATGGTCTTTGTAGCTCACTGGTAGGTCTCAAAACTGCTATAAAATTCTGCAAGTTGTTCCTGAGAAAAGGACAAAAGCAGGCGAGTCTCCTCACCCCACCCTACTTCGGCCCCCAATGGTCGCCCAATGCTGGACCTAGCTTGTCAGGCCTAGGAAGAGCCCCTCTCAAATATGCAGGGTTCAGGGAAAGGTCCTTCTCTTACTCCCCACAGCTTTGCCTCCCTCCTGCGAGTCAGAGACTCTAGGCCTAGACTCCCCGCTGTTGATCATTCAAGAATCTTACACATTGTCTTCTCATTTCCCTACTATTCCTGGAAAAAAAAAAAAAAAAAAAAAAAAAAAGCAACCAAACAAAACCAGAAAGAAAGCAAAAAGGAAGAAGTATGCCTTTGAATATGGGGTAAGAGGGAACCCCAAAGCCCAACCTGCACACCAAATGTTATTCTTCTGTGACATCATGTTGCTGACAGACTTCAGCTGAGCAGTGACCTTCCTAAACACCAAAGATACTCTAGACACACCCAAGGGGTCTAGGCGTGGTAGAGGCCCACAGTGGGCAGGTTGGCAATCATTTTCTGCTCACAGTAGTGTCTACCTTTGTCTTCTCCTCGGGAGTTTTCTCCTCTGAGCCGAGAGGAGAAAATCAAGCCAATTTTTGGATCTGTACCTCTAAAGGCAGGGCATAGGAAAGAGAAACCAGGCCCTAACACCTGGTTCTCAAATAGGCAGGATTCTGATCATTGGATGCTTCCCGTGATAAGTAAACCCCCACCTAGCCCACCCCACACACTCTGAAACTGTTGCTAATAGGATGCTCAGAACCTTAACCTTTTTAATTTATTACAGCCTGATATATGTTCCTTCTCCCAGGTCCTGAACTCACTGATGCTGAGGGGAAAGCACAGCAGAAACTTAACCTCTAAGCTCTCTCCTCCCTCCCACTCTGGCAGGATACCATCTCCCTGTAGCCTTTCTTGATGGCCTAAGTAGCTAGCTTGATTTGGCTGAGGTTAATCTGCCAGGGATTAGTAAATCACCCATATAAACCTTCCACTAATGCATTCACTTGGAAGCCCAGAGCTCTCTGCTGCTTCTGAGTCTGAGGTTTCTTCCTTGGAGAGGGGCAGCCCAGCAGGGACTTGTTTATGATAGGAGAACAGAAGAGCAAGTCCAGCCCAGACCTTCCCCACGGTTGCTCCTTGCCCTGGGTTAGTCCTGGGTGTAGGTTTCCACAGCAATTCTGGAGCGGAGCCTGTCAAATTCTACACTGTATTCTCCTGCTGCTCAAAGTACAGAGCTGAGCTTACAACGCCAAAGCCCCAGGGGCTATCCCCGAAGAGTGAGCTGCCCCTGACATTCTGAAGGACAGTGGCCTAGTTATTAAAGCTTTGTGGGGGGCAGTGCTCCCCATCTTTAGCAGGGGACATGCTTCCCTTCGGGGTCTCTTGCTGCTTCACTTGCAGCTTTATCAGTGAATGATTCTCTTCTCTCTCCCTCAGTTCTTACCTGAGCTCTGAGTCACCCCAGCTCTCCTCTTCCTAATCTTGTAACAGTGATGTTAATCTCAGGTCTCGCTTGACAGTTGTGAGTGTACACTTCATAGTGTACAGGAGAAAACCCAGCAATGCCACTGAAAGCCATAGAGGTTCCACGTCGGAACGTGGAGCTGCATTTCCCAGGGTTCTCTCGGCATAAATGTGGGAGCATTGTGCTTCCATGTTCAGAACTTTAAAGTCGGATTCCAAATGCCTCAGGCTGTCATTTCTTCTATAGATGACTAACTGTCACCAAATGGTTGACACCCAGTTTATCCCAGTTCTGTAGAGAAAATACCGCCTCCCCCCATGCACGAAGCCTGCAAGCCTTTGTTCAAGCAATAAACACTGGAGTGGAGACAGCTAACAACACACAGCATCCCTCAGTTCATGGCTTCATGTCCTACACTAAATCACCATCACCGAGGCTGTGCAGACAACCCTAGAGCTGCTGACTGAGAAGACTGGACACTTCTGAGGTCAGCTAGTCAAATGTTTTTTTTGTTTTGTTTTGTTTTTTAAAAAGCCACATTTAAATTGATGTTGAAAACCGGTGGCCCAGCAACCCAGACCCCTTCCCTCCTCTGTGTGCTCTTGAGGAGCCCATCTGTCTCAGTCTGAGGACAGAAGGAGAGGGAGGTCCTGAGAAGTGACGAGAACTCTGGGTAGGGTGAGCAAAACACTGTCTCCTTCCTGCCCCTGGCTGGTGAGCCTACACATAAGCAGGGCTTTCTTTTCTTTAAAAGAATCCCACCCTCACTTGGCCTTAGGAGCAGGTCAGTGCACGTTGGTAGCGCTGGTGGTGGTGGGAGGGAGGGCAGGCTGGGGCGCTCGCCTATTGTAGGGCTGGATTGGATGCTTCCACTCATTCGTTTCCTTTTAATTAACCCACATTCCTGGAGGAGAAATATTTACGTTGGCTCCCATAGAGGCAACCCTCAGACTGGAAAGAAGAGGGAAGAAAGCCTGTCTTAGCAAAACAATGTCTCTAAAGAGCTCAAGAAGAGAAAATAGGGGAACAAAGTGCCATTAAAACAGCCTTCTACCCCCACGGAGTCAGTGAAAACTTCATTTCACATGTTAATCCGCCACTCCGCCCCTTCTCCTCTCACAACACCTTTTCGGAAAGTGTTTGGGAAAAGTCTTCGCAGTCAGTACACAGCTCCCTGCAGCTCAGACTTCTCCTTGTGTTAGTTCAGGGCCTCAAGTGGGGCTCTTGCTCCAGCAGAGGCTTTTTTTTCTCCCCCTCCTTTAATTTAAACAAAGACTTCAGAGTTCATCAACCTCCCACTGAAATTCACAGCTGCTGAACAAACTAATCCCCTCTCCCAGCCTTTCTTCCCTTCAATGGGCTCTTGGCTTCAAAGACACTTTGGGAAAGGACTTTGCTGGGGCTCACACTGCTTCATCAATAGAAGTTAGCACAAGTATTATCTGAGAGCAAGTGGCTTTACAAACAAATACTGCCTAACAATCCCTCCCTCCCAAACACACACATCTAGCCTGCAGACATGATGGATCGACAACAGGATTAGTGCTGGTACCCCTGGCTTCACACCCAGGCCCTTTGTGCCACTGAACTCAGCCCTGAAGTGGTGTGGGGGAAACCCTGCAGCTCACTGTCAGGCACAGATGGAGACAGACAGACATGGATAGGCGCGCGCGCGCGCACACACACACACACACACACACACACACACACAGTAGTGTGGCTACAGATGTTGAAAGAAAAGGCCTATAACACAAATCCATTCATGGGACTACACTTTAAAAAGTTATTTTCTTGGGGTGCAGAGATGGCTGCTCTTCCAAGGGACACAGGTTCCATTCTCAGCACTCATAAATGTCCTCTTCTGGCCTCTGTAGGCAGCGGGTAGTATACATAGTGCATAGACATACATGCAGGCTAAACACTCATACACATATTTTCTTTTAAGTTCTTTAGTTTTTGAGTTCTTATCTCTCCTCAGATCTCTCTCCTGTTTTCCTCTGCAGTACAGGAAGCAAGACCTCTCTGTTCTTGAAAGAGAGGTATCAGCAAGGTAGGATGCAGAGGAGATGGATTGGGAAACAGATCATTGCACTTTATTGCACGGTTAAGAGGTCAGTATGAAACCATGGCCAGAGGAAGCAGCTCAAAGACATGAGATAGCTGAGGGGAAGAAGAGCCTGGATCTTTGAGAAGCTAGGTTCTGATTCCTAAAAATAATCACAGATAGTTTAAGGCCTTGGGCCAGGTTCCAGCCCAGGTGGTGTCAAGGGTCTTTCTCTAGAGCAGTGGTTCCTAAGGCTGCAACCCTTTAATACACACTAGCTCATGTTGTGGTCATGCCAGCCATAAAATTATTTTCTTTGCAACTTCATGCTATTGTCATGAATATGTGTGTTTTCCAATTGTCTTGGGTGACCCCTGTGAAACGGTCATTGACCCCCAAAGGGGTCACAACCTATATGTCATGAGTTGAGAACTGCTGCTCCAGAGTCTAAACAAAAGTCACTTCACCCTTCCACTCCCACCTAACAGCCACTCCAAGTGATGCCCTGGCTGTCCTGGAACTCACAGAGATCAGCCTGCCTCTGCCTCCCAACTGCTGGGATTAAAGGCCTGTGACACCACCATTGGTAAAAAGTTCCATTGTTTTACAGGTCCAGTTTCCTCTCTTGATTTTGTTCAATACCTTATGTCCATGACTTGTTCAAAAAATAAATATGAACCAATTCTCCCCAAATCCCTGGGGCCACAATAGAATATGGACCTTAAAATAGAAAGACAGAGGTAGAGGGAAAGTACAGTAAGACTCAAACTCCAGAAGAGAGAAAAAACAGAAGACCTGTAAGATATTGTGGCAGAGGTAGCTGACTAATAACACTGTTTAATCTCTCGAAAGCCATCTGAACAGAATATCCCATGTCAGACAGTCTAGTGCAGACCCTGTTGGACTGCTACATTACAGAAAGCAAGATCCAACTCTGAGCATCAACTCTTGGGGTAAGCCCCAGGTGGCCAGGCACAAAGGGATAAGATGGAGACATTCAGCTGGGGTGGAACCAAGCCCCCAGCATCATATACCTGGCAGCAAGGGAAGAGATTGAGGGAAACACACACAATCTGTTGAAAACCTCCCCCCCTTTCTGCTGCATGTTAGATAATGGCAGAGGTGGCCTCCTGGTAGAAGAGAATCCTGACTTAGCCCTGCAGCTTGTGTGCGATGGTGAGGAGAGCCTTCAGGATAGGCATGAAGCCGGATACCTCACTGAAGCTGCTGCAGGCCACCACCTGGGCATGTACCGCAAGACCCTGCTCAAAACTTCCTGCATCCACACATCGGGCAACTTCATGGAGCCCAGCTAGAACGTGGGGTGAAAGCTGTGGAGGGATTGACCCTTAGATTAGATGAGCCGACTCTAGCCCCAACTCTGACAGCACAGATAGTTCCAGGCCTCAGTCCAGGAAGATATCTCTGAGACTCATGGGAAGAAAGGACACTGGGCTTCCTTTGACTGTGGGCGGTAGTAGAGAGGCACCAGGCAGAGGAAGTATGTTAGGTACTTACTGTCCCCTCACAAAGCTTCTCATATAGACATTCTAAACGGTGGGCTGCCTCGTCCAGCTTCCTTTTGGTTTTCTGCAGGGAGAAAAATGGCTCCTGACCCTACTCCAAAGCCTCACACTCTACAGCACTATAAACAGTCATGATATAACAATTAGAATGGCTTACTGCCAGTTCCTTCATGTCACAGACCAAGTGGAGGCCCAAAGATGGCAAGGGGCTTGGTCAGGTGACACAGCCAGTAAGTGGCTGAATGGTGGCTCTCTCCTGCCAGCTCCACCCTTTCTAATGCGCCCTGCTCTTGTAAATCCCCGTGCTCTTTAGTCTTGCTATTGAGAAGTGGCACTTAGGACAGACTCCAAGCCCTCCCCTACCTCATTTGGACATCAAAGCACTATAAGATATGTCAACATGTCAGGGACAGTGAGGGAGCCTGCCTACATCTGAGGCTGTGAGGAGGAAGGTTCAGGAAGGCTCAGGCTTACTAGGTCAGTGGCGGCCAGGGAACAGCGCTGAAGGAGTGCCTCAAAGCTGTCCTTCACACACCGATGCTCTGGGGGCAGCTCCTTCTCCATCTTCTCTGGAGCCAGTGGCTGGAGTTGCTATCGAGGGCACAGAGAGGCAGAACTAGAGGTGAGCTGTCCTCATGACTTCCCTAAGGCCTGGTCCCCTATGACTCAAGGTCATACTTGCCTTTAAGGCAAAGCTGAGAGCCACCCCTCCCCTCCTCAACAGGAAGGACATCTTCAGGCTCAAGGGTTAACTTCTACATTGAGCAAAAAGTCCAGTTTCTATGATCACACTTTTCTCGCCCAAGTAGGGTGGAGAGGCATCGAGGGAGTGGCCCACAGTTCTTGTTACCTGCAGGCTGCATTCTCTTGGGGCTCCGGGAGGAGGCAGGCTTGCGCTGGAGACCGGGGGCTTTGGCAGCAGGGCTTGTTGTGGCTCAGGGCCAAGGCTCATAAGTGGAGTTGTAATTGGTGCTGGAGGCATAAATGTCTCAGGCAACTACCAAGATAAAAAGAATCGGATGAGTGAACCCAGAGACACCAAAGGCTGCTCTTGAACAAGAAAACAGGATGGAGAGCAGGGAACTAAAACACAGAATAGTGTGTGTGAGAGGAAAAGAGAGAGGTGCTGAGGGGCACAGGCCAACTTGGAGAAGAGCATACATGGGAAGGGTGGAGCTGAGAGAGGTGCTGAGGGGCACAGGCCAACTTGGAGAAGAGCATACATGGGAAGGGTGGAGCTGAGAGAGGTGCTGAGGGGCACAGGCCAACTTGGAGAAGAGCATACATGGGAAGGGTGGAGCTGAGCTCTTAAAGAACTAGAAAAGTGGGTCACTGGGGAGGGAAAGATGCAGCGACCTTTTTCCTTTGGAGGTTTCCCTGGGAAGCTGGAGCATGTTTCCAGGCATCCTGGGGTTCTAAAGCAAACAAAAGATGGGGGATTTTAGGGCCATGGTCAAGAACCTTGATGATGTTTAACCTAAAAGCTGGAGAAATTATTTTAGTTAGAGTCTGCCATACCTCCCTCTGTAGGTCGGGCATACTCCTAACTGAAAAAGGGCCTTAGTTCACTGGCTTGAGGAAGAAGATTCCCAAAGTAGTAGTGGGGAGGGGAGGAGAGGTGGCAATGACCCACAAGACAAAGCTATGGAAAGAGGACTGACCTGGACAAGTGGCCACGATGCCAGAGCTTGGAAGGGTACTAGAGCATGGTGCCCCAGGGCCTCCAGGAGGGTGAGCCACAGAGAGTGTGACGGGAGAGGCTGAGGGCTGGGAGTGCAGAGGGTTGGGACCTGGTGATCCCACAGGAGGCAGAGGGAGGAGTCTAGGAGTTTCAGGCAGGTGGGTAGAACCAGGCTGCAAGATGTCTGGGGACACCATGACTGGAGAGGGGCCAGGAAGAGGCCATGCTCCACAGAACCCAGCCGGGTTTACAGCCTGAACACTCTGTCCTCCGAATGGCTGTGGCTGAGATAAAGCTGAAGGATCGCAGAAATAGGTAATTTATCACCAACCTTCATTTGGGAGAGACTCAGAGAATATTACCCAGGAACAAATTAACACAAAACCAGAAAAGGAGGTGTGGTGGCGCCTGTGGGGACACCTGGGAGGCTAGAACAAGGTCTCTTAAGACCAGGAATTGGAAAACAAACAAGGGTCCCTTTCAAAAAACAAACATTTGTAAACCCACAACTAGTAATAACAATGAAGGCTTAGTACATGTAGAGAGAAATCTACAATCTTCAAAGTACTTTTCAACTTTATTCCTTATTTGACCCTCAAAATATTACTAGTGAATTGAAGTGACTGACAGAACTATTTTGGTATATTGCCAAAAATACAAAGACCAGAGGGAGAAAGAGAGAAACGATGGGTGGGGGAGGGAGAGAGAGAGAGAGAACATACATAGGAGGTGTTCAATAAAGGACACTATTAGGAATTCAGACTTCAACCTCAAAACAATTTTCTCAAAAACAGAACTTAATAAAATGTGTTAAAAAGACAAAGCAAGCTGAGCACACTCCTGCGACTCCCGCACTGGGGGCAGAGGCAGACAGGTCAGTTTAAGGTCATCTTCAGCTGCACAGCAAGTTGGAGGCTAGCCTGCCTTACACAAGCTGCTGTCCCCATTAAAACGATGGTCTCTCTCTGGGCAGCATCAACAGGGACATATGTCTATCTTTCCCGAGACCTGCCAGAAGAGGTCTTCCCTTACTCACCAGGCTGTACTCCAGGGACAAAATGCACAGGCAGGGTTGCCTGGGGCCTGGGGACCCTGTAGTCACTTGTGGACTGTGTCCATGAACCCTGAGAAGGGCTGGGATGGGAGGGGATGAAGGGCATCACTAATGATGGCTGAGCTGTGGCCCTCGGCCTCACAGATGGAGCTGGGACCTATGAAGAGAGGAGACGGTCAGGGAGTTGGTGTGCCGTGGCCATTTCTCTCATGTCCCATCTCTGTAGCAACACCAGCATCAAGCTGAAGTTCTTTAGTGTAAAGCACTAGATTTTCAGGTATCTCCTTCCCATGAGTCATTCCTTTATTTAACTCCGTCCCAGGACCACAACCCATTGAGTTTTATGGATCTTTATAGGAAGGCCGCTGTTCCTTCTTGGTTCAAATGTGCTTGCACATCTGTCCTCTATGTCTGAGGTAGACTTAATGTACCCATTCCCTTCTCTAAGTATCTTATCTTTAATCTCCAGTTAAGGGCTGGAGAGATGGCTTGATCCACATGGTAGAAGGAGAGATCTAGTTCCCTCTGCGTGTTCTCTGACTTCTGCACATGCACCATGGCACATATGTGCACACACATGTAGTACATTTTTTAAAATCTCTTTTTCAAGTTCAGTATGGTAGTGCCAGCACTCAGTAGGCAGAAGCTGTCATATTTCTATGAGTTTAAGACCGGGCTGGTCTGCATAATAGTGGGTTCTAGACCCCCCTGGACTACATGGTGAGACCCTGTCACAAAGGAAGAAAGAAAGAAAAGAAAAGAAAAGAAAAGAAAAGAAGGAAGGAAGGAAGGAAGGAAGGAAGAGACAGACAGAGAGAGACAGAGAGAGAAACAAAAAAAGAAACAGAAAAAGAAACAGAGAAAGGGAAAGAACAACCTTTTTAAAAGGGAGTGGGATTAGGTTGGGGGACGGTGGGGGAACAGAGGGAGAGAATACTGAAGAGACAGCTGGAGTGGGGGCGGTGTGCAGCTCTGGTATGAGCTAGAAATCTAGTGCAATGGAGACTTCCAGGAATCTGGGGATGGCCTTAGCTAAGACTCTTAGCAATGGGAAATATGGAGCCTGAACCATCCATCTTCTGTAACCAGGAAAGTCTTCCAATAGAGGGATTGGGACACCACCCAGCTACAAAACCTTTGACCTACATTTTGTCCTGCCTACAGGATGGCAAAGGTGGCACAGAAATTGTGGAAGTGTCCAACCACTGACTGGTCCATCTTGAGACCCATTATGCCATGAGAGTGAGCCCATCCCTGACACTACCTGGAGAGCCAGGAACCAGAGGCTGGATAGCCCAGAGACCTAAGATCGAACCAAACACAAACTAAAAAAAAAAGTCACTGAAATGATTCCTAGTGATTTATGCTATACTCATAGACTGGTGCCTAGCCCAGCTGTCATCAGGCAGGCTTCACCAGCAACTGATGGAAAAAGATGGAGACACCCACAGGCAAGCATTAGGCTGAGCTTAGGGAATCATGTGGGAGAAGGGAGGAAGAATTGTGAGAGCCAAAGGAGTCAAAGACACCACATGAAAACCCACAGAACCAACTAACCTAGACCCATAGGGACTCTCAGACATTGAACCACCATCCAGGGAGCCTGCACAGGCCTGATCTAGGCCCGCCCTCCACACACATGCTACAGTCGTGCATCTGGGTCTTCTTGTGGGACTCCTAACAGTGGGAGCAGGGGCTGTCTCTGACTCTGTTGCCTGTCTTTGGGACTCTTACCCCTTACTTGATTGACTCCTCTAGCCTTAATAAAAGAGGAGGTGCCTCCTCTTACTGAAACTTGGTATGCCGTGGCTAATTGATATGCATGGAGGCCTGGCCTTTTCCAAAGAGAACTGGAGGGGGCAGAGGTGGGGTGAGAGGAGAGAGAAAGTTGGAGGGAGGAACTGGGAGAAGAGGTGGGAGGAGGACCTGCAATCGGCATGTAAAATAAATAAATACAAATTTAAAGGGGGGTATGATAACTGGAGAGATGGCTCAGTGGTTAAGAGTACTCTCCTAACTCACTATTATTTATTTGTTTGTTTGTTTGTCTGTTTATTCTTTCATGTATTACATCCTGACCACAGTTTCCCCTCCCTCCTCTCTTTCCAGTTCCCCACACATACACACCTCTGCTCTCCCCCAGGGCCACTCCTCCTCAGATTCCCTTCAGAAAAGGGCAGGCCTCCCAGGGATGCCAGCCAACCGTGGCATAGACAGCTGCAATAAGACTAGGCACCTCCCCTTGTTTTAAGGCTGAGTTAGGCAACCCAGTGTGAGGGAAAGGGCCCCAAGAGCAGGCAAAAGAATCAGAGACAACCTCACTTCCACTGTCGAGAGTCTCACAAGAAGAGCAAACTACACAACTATACACAGCTCTAACAGAGGGCCTGGGTCAGACCCATGCAACCCATGCCTGGTTGTCGGTCTTATCCCACTCTCAACTCTTCAGTTCCCAGCACACGTATCAGTGGCTTACAGTCATCTATAACTCCAGTGCTGGAAAATCTGACACCCTCTTCTGACCTCCGTAGGCATTAGTACACATGTGGCATACACGCACAGACATACAAATGTGTGTGAATAAGAATTAAAAATAAATCTTTTAAAATGTAATACATCTTTAAAGTCTCAAATTAAATGGTCAGCATCATACCCATTCTAGAATATTCCCCGAGCTTTACTTCTCAACACAGACACACACACACACACACACACACACACACACACACACACACAGAGGAAATTTCTTTTCCTTCTTTTGAATATACTATCCTTCCACTAGATGAACCACTTGAGGGCAAAGATTATAATTTGTGTCCTCTATGTTCTAAGATCTTAGTATTTGTTCAATAAACAGTTTCAGAAAAAATAGCTGAATCTCAAACGGTTCTGTGAAGCTAGGACTTTTCATCTGGTTTTGGACACTAAATTATTCCAAGTGTCTAGGAACATAAGTCCTTTCGAATGGATAGATAAACTAGTTAGCAGATAAGGTTCTACCTGTCGAGGAGGCTGGAGCCCCATTCTGTATGCTGACGTCTCTTTTGAGTGGAGGGCAGCTCCGACAGCAACTCGGGGAAAGGGGAAAGCAGGAGGCTGTTGGCCTAGGACAGTAGAACCTTGGGCATGGAAAAGCCGGTCTCTCAGCTGCTGAACTGCTGGCTAGCGTTGTAATGAGGAAGAGCTGGGTTAGGAAATGAAAATGAGCAAACTTCTCTTACAAGCCCTACCTCTTTCATCAGACTTTGGATTACTGTTTATATATTCTTTAGCAACCCAAAGAGACCCAAAGTTCCCTGTTCCCTGCCAAAAACTTGCATGCCTCCCCTCTTGGCTATCCTCAGCCAGAAGTGCCCCACATGGACTTCTCTTTGAAGGTTTGTTTTGGTTCAGCCGTTTTAACCACTGGAAATCCTTCCTTCACTTCTCCAGGGAAGCCGCCTCTTCCCTGGAGGCCCACAGTGCTCAGTGCAATCTTTTGTTAGGATGCTGGGAGTTACTAATAGGTAATCTCTCCTAACAGACTGAGCTGCTAAAGGAGAAAGATCTTATCTCTCCTAGGCGCCACAGCGTTGGTGGAAACCATGGGCGTGCATGCTGTTGAATGAATGAATGGGATGACTGGCTCGGTACCGTGGCCATTCTCACCTGGATACAGTCACTGGGTAGGAAGCTCATGGCAATGGCCAGGCTGCCCTGGGCTGCCAGGAGACTGGCATACTGGGTGAGCCTGTGTGTTGTGGCAGGACCTGGGCTCATTTTGTTAGAACCCTGAAGAAGCTCCAGGCTCCTGCTGAGGACCGTCACCTGCTCCATTAGCTCCTGCAGGGACAAGGATGAAGGTGATCACCTTTTCCAAGCACGCTTTGCTCTGCCCTGGTGGCTGATTCAGGATATCATGCCATGGAAAGGAGAGCACTTGAACACACCATGGCAAAGGCAACAGACAATCACATGAAAGAGACATGATGGAAGAGGCCTCACTCCTTAAGCTATTAAGATTGGGATCAATGGACTGCACCCAGGCCTTGGATTTCTACGTATCTGTCTCTTCTTGGTACCTCTTTATCCCTTCCTGTGTGTCACTGACCAGACTCTGAATTGTTTCATATGAGACTCTGTTCTCCCCACAAGCCTATGATGTCACCTTCTCTGATTACCCACAGAACACATGATACAGTTTAGGCCCAGGGAATGTTTCACAGAAACTATCAAATACTGGATTGACTTACACAGTGAGTCCTTGAATGGGAACATTTTCTGAAGGCTCATACCCAACCTAGGCATCCTGAGGGAATAGGTGACTATTCCCGTCATTAGACACTGAGGGCCCTCTGCTCTTCCCTAACACTTGGCTGTAGCTTACCCAGATGTCTCACCTCTCTGATCTGAACCCACCACTTGTCTCTCCTAAGAGCCTGGAGTGGTCAGAACTCTGTAGAGAAGAGGTACCTGCAGAGCCATGGGGCTTGAGGCTTGCTGGAATTTTGCCCAGCTCTCTACCAGCCGCTCCACACTCCCTGAGCACACATAGCAGAGTCTGGCTTCGGAGGCGAGTGCCCTGCCTCCCTCCTGCTCCATGCGAGTTCCCAGCATGTCTGTGGAGAGATACAAACTTGTTTAATAGCACAGCTTCCCTATGCTAGTCCTCTTGCACGTTTGGAAACAAGTGGAGGACTGTGAGCTCTGAGACAGGAGTCTTCACAGAACCCACACAGCAGCTCACACCTAACTACAACTTCAGTTCCAGGGAATCTGTCTACTTCCTCCTTCGATGGGAACTGGGCATACACATGGTACATTCACTTATATACATGCAAGCAAAATACTCATAATACATAAATAAAAATAAAAGAGAAATCTTCTAAAAAAGAGCTAACTTGAGTTAACCTTGCTCTATAGAGACAGTCAAAGAATTTGCCATGTGACAAATAAGACAAAACATATAGGATACCTCCGGGAAACAAGAGGCTGCAATCCCTGGCTCCTGGGTGAGCCCTTCCTTCCAGAGCCCAGGCTGACTCACCCTATGCCTCCCCTTTGCATAAATCTGTTGACAAGTGCTGGAGTCACACCTACCACAGAGCTCAGGGAACTTCTCTGGCCCTGAATAAGTCAGTAGCAAGGCCAGCGCCTCTCTCCAGTTCTTCAGACTGCAGGCACATACTAGGTCCTTCCAATTCTCCTTTACAACACAGGCTAGAAGCTGTACTGGGCAGAAAGGGGAAAAGAACTTCCGCCTTCCACTCAGCACAGTCAGCAGGGATGTTCTAATAAAGCCACCCATGTTAGAATGCTCAGCATGGCTAGCAATGAGGTAGAGGTTGTTAGAGAGACAGGTAGATTTCACACACCAGTCGCAAGGGATGGGCCTCCACCTGTCCAGGCCCAAGCCCCTCCCCTCTCCCGAGTGACGGCGGTACCGAGGAGGTTTTGGTTCTCCTCTTGGCTAGGTAGCTTTCTTGTGTCCACTTGAGCAGCTCTGCATCCCCAGCCTGAGCCAGGATGATGGCATCAGCAAAGCGTTCCTCCTTCATACACAGCTCCACAGCAGACCGCAGTTCCCCGAGCAGCAGAGCCTGGCTCAGGAGTCCATCAGTGTCTGCAGACAGAGACATCACCTCTTGACTCACTGGCCCTCACATACTCACCTCCTGTTCAAGAACACAGTACTTCCCCCTCTGGCTCCAGCTCTTCAAAGAAGGCTGAGTTGTACAGGCTTCCTCTGCGGTGTGTTAGAGGCATGTCTGCAAGCTGTCTCTTAACTTAACCTCTTAACCAGGCAGCCTGGTTCCACAAAACTCTGGGCAACAAAATGTAGTGTCCCAGGAATGCCCTGGCCCAACTGTAACTTTCTAGAACAGGACTTAAATCAGGAGGTTCTTGAGTGCTGGATCACAAGCAGGATGTGTACTTGCTTAGCATGAGCAAGGTCACAGTTTTTTTGTTTTGTTTTGTTTTTTTTAACAAGAAAAGTAAGGAATAGAAAAAAAGCCCTTAGCAGAAGGCCATCCATAGAAGGGCCCAGTCATTAGACTCTGACTAGAGAGAGCACAGAACTCACTAGCTGGAAAAGACCCACCAGTATTTGAAATTTTAGGTGGGAGACAGGGAGAATAAGGGACTCTAAAGACCAAAAACTCTGGGCCCATCTGCTCCCATGCAGTGAGCTCCTCTCTCCCAGGGCTGGGGTACCTTCTGTGGTGGGGATCTCCCAGGGAGTCATGTTCTGAGGGATCAGCTCATCAAAGAAGGCTGAGGATGCAGAGGCTTCCTTGGCAGTGTGTTTGGAGGCCTGCATACAGAAGGACAGGTGTGACTGTGTAGGAACTGAAGCCAGAACACGGAGAGCATGCTCTAAGCAAGAGCTCTACCATTTGAGCCCTAGTGGACAAAAGTAAAAGAATGCACAGGTTGGTTTGGGAAGCACCCCATGGACTCTGTGTTCTACTCTGGCTCCAAGTGAGCAAAGACTTCTCCAGAAGCTTACTGAGAACAAGTGGAAGGACCAGCATGGAGAGTGTTCCCTAGAAGGCAGGTCTCCTGTGCTTCCTCCAGTCAGGTTCCCCGGCTTCCAACCATACCTGGCTGCAAGGGGTGTGTGCTCTGTCACTCTTGAGGTCAGCCACCTCAAGCTGAGGGCTTTCCTGTGATTTCAAGTCACTCTTCAGGCATGTGTCCACCTGTGTGAGATCGTCATGAGTACCAGTGCAGGCTACCATTAGTCTGATGCTCCCCATTCCCTGCTCCATAGTCTCCAAGATCCTTCACCCACTTTTCCTAATACACATCATGATGGATTAAGGCCAGATGTCCTGGGGCAGCATCCCCTAGCAGGATTATGCTCACCTTCTTCTGAAGCTCCTCTCTTCTGTAACCTAATAGCCTGAGGAATTCCAGCCTGGAATCGTGCTCTAAGGTCACCTATGGAACCACAAATACAGAAACATTTCTATCAAATGAACGTAAATGACCATTCTCCTCTACCATGGTGATGGATGCCTGTACCAATGTACCCTCACATACGGCCCCACAGACCACCAAAGTAGCCTCAAAGCAGTGGCACCACCTTTTACCTTTCTTCCTCACTGGTTTTTGCTGGGCTCTGTACAGTATTATCACAACCCTTTGCCACATTGACATGAGAACTGTACCTTCAGTTGACCTCTTAATTTAGTTTACCTTAGTGACCCAATGAGAGTAAAACATTAGCTGTTTTTGAGGTGCTACTGCTTGTAATTGATTGGTTATTGCACTTGGCCTGGAACTGGGTAAATCATAAATAACCTACATGGACACCATATCAGGATGTCTGGCTTCACGGACTCTGGTTACTGGACGTATCCCTATGGGGACTCTGAAATTGACATTTGGCTTTTCTATCCAAGTTGTTTGCAAGTCAGGGCACCTTACACATCGTCTGTGTCCACCTGGATCATCTCTTTGCATCTGAGTTGTCCGGGGAGCTGAAGGGAACTCTGAATTGTTGCATGAAGTACTGAAAAACATACCACAGGAGCATGCCACTGACTCCACACCCAGACAAGATGGATGACAAGTATAACCTGCAGTGGCTCTGGGATCTAAACGCAGGGTTGAGAAGATACTGGCAGAGGATCCACAGGGACAATGCCCAAAGTCAGCTTTCCATCAAATCACTGACACCAAGGAACAAGAAGCCGGACTGACCTATCCCACTCTCTGTTTCTGCCACACTAAACCATGGATTCCAACTATAATCTTTCTTATGTCTCTTGCTTTCCTCCTCCTTCCATGCTCTTCCTTGGAAATGTCCCTCCAAAGCTCTGGGTATTTTAATTTACATTTATTTACTTATTTTGTGTGTGTGTATGTGTGTAGGCACATGTAAGTATGTATACATATGCTTTTGTGTGTGTTTACACATGAATGTGTCTATGAATGCATGTGTGTATGAAAGCAAGCGACAGGTAGAGAGACAGAGACAGAGAGATAGAGAGACAGAGAGTAGTACCAAGCCTTGTGCATGCTAGGCAAGCAGTCTGCCACAAGCTACCTCTCACATCTCTGACAAGCACACACTCCTCCATGTCATTTCTTGACACAGCAAGGACTCGAACTTCATTCCTGACGCTCAAGTGGAGTGGCCTAACAGGGACCTGCCCTGGGTTACCTCAAACAAATCCGAAACTTGCTTATGTCCATGTATCACTCCAGTGAACCCTTCCTGTGGTGTGAGTCTGTGAAAGCATCTGCCTTGGCTGGCAAAGTATCCAGGACACCACCATCAGCAGCAACACCCCACCACCCAGTATTCAGGACACCACCACCAGTATCAACACCCCACCAACCCAGGCTTTACAAGTGGGCTCTGAGCTTTAAGAAAAGAGTAAAGACTCTGTGTCCAGAGGACATAAAAACATACCAAGTCAGGGGAAAGGGTCTCAGTGTGCTTATTACATCTCCTGGAGGTGACAGGGGCTGGAGTTCTGGGTCTCAGGAAAGAGCAGCCTTCAAGCCTCTCACCTTCAGAAACTGCCACAGCATCTTCTCACATGGCAGTGAAGCTTGCTGAATCTTGTTCTGACAATAATTAAGGAGACTTCCAGATCCCAAGGCCTCCTGCAGCACAGCTGACCGAGTCAGGAATTCTGATTCTGTGATGACTTGACTGATGAAGACAGGGCGGGGGCAAGGCTGTGGCACCGGCTGGACAGGGGTGCTGGGAAGGCCAAAAGTAACCAGCTTTCCTCCAAACTGGTAAGAAAATGTAAGAAAGAAAAAGGTTACATTTTCAAGCCAATAGCTAACAAGTTAAGATTTCAGAACAGGCTATCTGTTGAGCAAACCTTGGAGACTATGGTGATTTGAATAAGAATGGCCCCATAGGCTCATATGTTTGAATGCTTGGTCATCAAGGAGTGGCACTACTTGGGAAGGATTGGGGGTGTGGCCTTGGAGTAGGTGTGGTCTTGTTGGAGGAAGTGTATCACTGTGGGTGGGTTTTGAGGTTTCAAGGGCCTTAGCCAGGCCCTTTCTTCCTGCTGTACAGATCCAGAGGTAGAGCTCTCAGCTACCATGTCTGATTGTATACTGACATAATCCTCCACTGTGATGATAATGAACTAAACCTCTGAAACTGCAAGCAAGCCCCCAATTAAATGTTATCTTTTATAACATTTGGTCATGGTGTCTCTTCACAGCAACAGAATAATAACTAAGATATTGGAAACCAACAGAAAGTTGCTAGAATAAAATAGAATCAAGAATTGAGTGTCAAATGGGTACTATAGCAATCTCACTATCACCAGCTTAAAATGTCACCACATGGTACTCTCTCCCACTTCCCAGTTCAGTGCCACCATTTCTCAGCATGTGGCCTAAACAGGAGGTACTATCACAGACTATGTTACTAGAGTGCTTGCTAGCCTTTGTGTTTTTCCCATCTTCTAATCCAAGGTTTAGAGCCTTCCCCGTTCAAACCACACTTCTCTTCTCTTACACTTACACTTATACTTCTCTGGCATGCATGAAACCCCAAAACATTAGGGTCAAACATGTCTGCCCCAGCCTCTATCTTCTTGATCATTTATAAGAGTGTTCCATGTTCCCAAATTGCCCAGCTCCACCTCCTTCTGTGCCTTTCCCTACCACCCCACTGGAGGCAGACAAATCTGACACTTTACGTCAAGCACAGGGCACAAGATCAAAGGTTTAGCAATTCTTTCTCTGACCATTCACAATCCTGGCCACATAGTACAAGTCCTGGAAAGCTCTCTAGTCACCAGGCCACACCCAAAACAACAATACCAGAAGCTGGGTGACGGTAACATCAGTCATTTTGAAATCCTCAAATTCGTCCAATATGTTACCAGGATTGGCACACTGTTCCAGTTTCCCTTCCTTTTTTGTTTGTTTGTTTGTTTTTGTTTTTCGAGACAGGGTTTCTCTGTGTAGCTCTGGCTGTCCTGGAACTCACTCTGTAGACCAGGCTGACCTCGAACTCAAAGATCCGCCTGCCTCTGCCTCCCAAGGGCTGGGATTAAAGGCGTGCACCACCACTGCCTGGCCCTATTTCCCTTCCTAACCCCCACTCCCTTGGTGAATTTTCCAGTCAGAATCATATCACCTACAGAACAAACATAAGACTGCAGTTTTGTGCTCCACAAAACCAGTTGACTTATTAATTAACATTTGGCAGTGTTAAAGCATGCTGTGCTGGCCCTCCTACTTCTGTCTTACAAATAAGATACTGAAGAACTAGGGGATAAATGACTTTTTCAAAGTGAACAATTCCTAACTAACAGCAGAGCTCTGACAAGAACTCTTCACTTCAGTGCTCCCGCCATTTCTGGAGGTAGAGAAAGTGCTTGGGCATCTCAGTCCAGGGCCATGGGCATGCTAAGTAAGCCCTCCCTTGAGCTACACCCACAGTACCCACTCCTGGTATTTTAGGAAGGCATTCCTTCTTGAGCATGCTAGTCATTTCTTTGTAATTAAACCACTGACTCTAAACATGAGAGTGTCTCCTTTTATACATCCTTTTCCTAATCAAATCCAGTAGCTAAAGCATTGTGACAGGCACTTCAGGACCTTCCTGCTCCTCAAAGCATTGGTCCTCTGACTAGCAGCAAAGATAGCATCTGGAAACTTGCTGGGAAATAGGACATCTTGAGCCCTACATCAGAGCCACTGAACCAGAACCTGAGTTTTAGTAAGATCCTCAAGTGACCTTTATTCACACTAGAGTTTGAAGAGCTCTCCTCTGGGGGTATAAAAATCAACAAGGCAGAACCTATCCTTACAGAATCTATTAGTAGGGTCTCCAGACACATACAATGCATTGTATATGATATATGTCATATAAAATATCATACAGAATTACAGGAATACAAATCTCAATATAATGGAGGTAATATTAACTGGAATTAGGGACAGGCATCGAGGAGGAGGTGGTCTTTAAGGAGGAGGGCCTCTAAGTCCACCAGGGGATTCAGTGGAAATGGGAGAAGCTGAAGGATAAGATACAAGAGAGGTGAGGTTCATGGAGAAGAAATGAAATGAGCCCCGAGTATGTTTAGCCTTAGGTCTGTACAGCAGGGGAAGCTCAAAATGTTTGAGTAGACGGAGAGTAAGAGAAAATCTATGTTTTTCTTTCCTTCCTGTATTCCTTGCCACCAGACCAGACATCTGAGTTACAGAAACCTCAGAAATCTCAGGCTCTTTATCATAAGCAGGAGGCCTAAAGCAGTAGATTTCTCTTTGATAGGATTGACAGACGAGCCAGGTTACAGAATGGTGACAGGGTAAAGGGAGAAGCTACATTATGCATCTGCTTGAGAGGCAGAGCAGAACCTGATCTGAGCAGGCAATGGGAACACATCTCCTGAGTGTAGCTCCTTGCTGGGCACAAGAGAGGCACTGCACACAAACACTGCACACACTGCCGACACTTACAGCAAATGAAACGCCTGCTGGCCTTCTCATCCACTTGGGAGGCTTCTTCAAGGGAGGAATTAATGACGCTTGGGCCACCTGCTCAGGCACCTGCAGTGGTAGGAGAGGCTGGCCTTTGCTAAAGGAAGAGGAAATCTAGAGGGAAAGGCCACCTGTGTCACCAGTATTGAGAGACATCTCAGCAAGGAACATTTCCTACAAACTCAATTTTGAGATGAATCCTTGTGGTGCCCAATTTGACCTAGCTGGGGCAGACTCCCACAATCTAGGAGATGGGGCTGTGGCTGAAAGTGGATGGGAGACTCGGGTGTCTGAGCCTCTTGGACAGCAATATTTAAAGTCTGCATTGGAGTGTGACACAAGGCAGATGCACAGCAGAGAGGGAGCTATGCCAGCCCATGCTATGAGATAACAGACCCAAAGTAGAGGTTCAGCGTGAATAACAAGAAGTAAGATGCTTCCTCCAAGGAAGCCAGGAACTACTAAACGCTATGACCTCTAAAACCCACAGCCTGCCTCCCTCTCTTCAAGAGCTCCCATTTCTTCCCAAGCTATGTGACCTCTCATCCCCCAAACATTGAAAGCTCCTCCCTCCAGCACTCTCTCCCAAGCCTTTCAAACCTTGTCAGCCTGCCTCATGTGCTGGGCTTCCCAGCTCCTACCCATCACAGAGTACAAACTGATCCAGCCATCGAAGGAGACAGCAGAGAACACAGGAGGGTTCTGAGGGCACCACTGAATGTCAAAGCACCAGCTGCTCTGTGTGGGTAGCCTGTAGACCACCTGCCACAAGAGAGCGCAACCATGAGGAACAGCTCAGGAAACTGGACATAGGTAACTGGAACACGTGGCTAGGATTCCCCTGCCATCAGATCTCCATTACTGCAGGCCCATAGCAGGCCTGGCCTACCTCACTGCTTGACAGGTTCCAGCAGAAGATTTGGTTGTCTTTGGCACTGCTAAGCAGCAGCTCAGCATCTGCCTCGTTCCAGGACATGGACAAGATGCCCCTAAAAGTGAAAACAAAGAGGAACCAGTTTTTGTGGGATGCTGGCCCTGGGTGGGCACCTTGTATGTCTTAGATACAGCTCGGCTCTACAAAACAGATGATCTAACTTAATTTTTCAAGGAAGAAAACAAAGCTTTGAAAAGTGAGTATCTGTTAGACGGTGGCCTAACCAAAGTCCACAACACAACCTGAATGCTATACACTGCACCACCCTGCAGACTTTCAGCAATGAGAGTAGAATCATGAATTAGTAGGAATCACCCAAACATCCATTTCTGGGATGCTTTTAGCCCCCCAGTAAGCCCTGAAGGAGGGGGCTGGGGAGACACTTGAGACGGATCCCTAGCACCCATGTAAGCAAGCTTGGCAAGGCAGTACGTATAGTTCTGGAGAGTCGGAATCCCGAGGGTCTTGGGTTGGGTGGCTTAGCAACCATCCCTAGTTGCAGAGCCTAAGACTCAGTGATGAAACTGTCTCAATAAACATGTAGACATCTCCTAAGAAACAACAGATTGAGAGAGAGAGAGAGAGAGAGAGAGAGAGAGAGAGAGAGAGAGAGAGAGAGAGAGACCTAGAGGAGAAATAAAGACAACATGGCCCCTGGTTAAATACATTGTGGATCAGCTTCCTCTGCTGTGGGCCCAAGAACTACAGCTTCGGTAACAGGTCTTCTAGAAGAGATAGGAGCCATGTTGCTTTTAACAAGAGGTCCGGCAGGAGGCTCTCCACTCAGAGAAATGAACACTGTTCTCAGAGCAGAACCTAAGACCCTCCCAGTGATAGGGCAGATGCAGCGGTGAGAGGTCTGTGGGTCTCTGAAAGAAGGCTCTGAAGGAGATGCTGGGACCTGGCCCTTTCCTACTTCTCCTTTGCTCCCTGGCTGTCAGGTAAAAGGCGTTTCTCCCTACACACTCCTACCACATCAAAGTCCCCAAAATAAGGACACTCATCAATCACGAACAGAGAACAAAGCTGTTTCTTTATAAGTTAATTACCTCAAGTAGTTATTATAGTGATAGAAACTAACACAAGGGTCAGCTGGCTCAGATATTTCTCATGACCCACCCCTGAAGTTATACAGAATCCCAGCCCTTCCCCATAAGCCCAGTCTACAAAGGAACTCCTCTTAGTTAGAAATACAGCTGTGTTCTCTGCAATGTCTTTGAAGCCATGGAAGATGTCAATGGCTAAAATAAGGCCCAAGTGTGTGAACAGGGTTGGAGATGCTACCTGCTGTGGCTCTCCAGCACCTTCAGGGGGGAGGAAGCAAAGCGCAGGTCCCACAACTGAATCACTGGGAGCTGGTCATCTTCTGAGCACAGCACTAACTGAGTGGCTACATCTGGGTTCCAGGCCAGGCCTGAGCAGTTCATCTGTGAACAAAGAAGATCCCAGTGGGTAATGTAACCTAACCTCTCAGATTCTGAACGGGTTCTGCCCAGTTGGAATGAGACTACTCTGAGGGTATCCTGTGTCTCCTCCGCAAAAAGTGAGGACCATGACCAAACAAGGAACTTAACAAGAATCAGGTTATCTGGTTAGCTTCCCAAGCATTCACTGTTAATAAGAACTCTGCTATGGGGCTGCATCCACACTTGAGAATGGATCCCGACCCTGAGCAAGAGCAGCCCCTGCTGTCTGGCATGAGGGGAGCCAGAGCGCAGGCCCGTGTTCTGGCCACCACTCACCCTGCGACTGTGGTCACTGACTTTGATGATGGGCTCATTCTTCCTGAGATCCCACACAACTGCCTTGCCACTGGGGTGAGCAGAAGACAGAATGTGCTGGACTTGGCGGTTCCAAGACAATGCTTTAATGTCTTCTGGGGGGTTCTGAGGCAAGATGGTGAAAGAGACAACCTGCCATCCCCTGAATTAAGTGACATGTACCACTCTGCTCCTCCCAACGGCCCACAGGAAGCTGAAAGGAGGCAAGAGGTTCTTCCCACTAACAGCCTTAGGACTGGGACTACATTTTCCAAGAAAGATGCTTCAGCTATGGGTACGGAAGTGGAAGGGAACAGCTGGCACACCTGGCTTTAGCTCTAAGCCAAAGTTCTCTTAAGAGTATAGAGTCAAAGTTGAAAAGTAACCCCCATCTGTAGGACAGAGGAGAGGAGGAGAAATCTGAGAGAGGAAACAGATACAAAGAGCCCCTGAGAAAATGAGGCAGAGAGAACAGCATGACTTTCAGGGTATCAAGTGCCAGCCAATCCACATTTACTTCATGATGAAGTACAAGACAGAGAAAAGCAAAAAGATAATCCAAGCTACAGACTGACAAAGGAGGCACATCCAGAGGCACACCAGCCCTGAGAGCCATGCGCAGAGACAGGGCTGCCCCCCGAAAAAAAAAAAAAAACAGCGGTGTGTCCCCACAACTATGATACACACCACTCCTTGCCTGTCTTGGTGTCTTCTGATCCCCCCACCCTTCACTTCTTTCCAGGAATTCTTTGAACAGCAAATGACCACCATGAGCCAACTGCTATGCATGCCCTCTCTCTCTTGACTCTTAGGTGGCTAGTGGTGTGTCCAGCTATGGAGTTTTATTGCCCTCCAGTGGTAAACCTTGAAATCTCTGTTATTCTACTGGCTCCAGAATCAAAACTTTATCTGGGAAAACCTGGCTGTACACTCTAAGAAGCAGCCCTGGGTCAGAGGGAAGAGGGAGCCCCTCACCTGTGTCTTGGATCCAGGTGTCATTGGAACAGTCAGGTGGTTCAAATCCCAAATGAAGATTTCAGAATCACTGGCTCCTGAGGCCAGGAGATTGCCCTGTGTGAATAAAAGATGAGGCCAGGAGATTGCCCTGTGTGAATAAAAGGTATTTCTAAAGACCCCCCCCCAACTCCCACCTCAGAAAGAGATTTGGGAGACCCAGAGCCTCTCCCATTACAGTTCAGAGCTACAGCCTGGAGACCACAAGAGAAGGCTTCCATTCAGACATGCACCGTCATGCCTTGGCCAGGTCTGATGAACTAAGATGCAGTACCTGGAAAGGATTAAAGTCCAAGGCTCTGACAGCTCCTGTGTGCTTCTGTTTCTGGGCAATCAAGGGCTCGTTCCCTGAAGAAAGGATGTGGGTCACACTGTATAGAGTAAGCATGCCATTGTCTCCTCCACCAGCAATAACCCCAGAGTTTTCCAGAAGCCCGCTGCCAAAGCTGCCCCAGATGAGCTTGTGAAACCTACGAAGGAAAAGAATCTGTATCAGCACTGACATAGGGACATGTCAGAATGCAGAGGACAGACATCTTTGCCAATCTCTCCTATCATGCAGCCTTCCCCAGTCCCAGCCTGTGTCTGCTTGTCTGTTTTCTTCTTTCTCCAGACCCAGAAGGGAAGTCTCCCCTGCCCAGTCTTGCCCTTTCTTTAGGAAAAAAAAAATACTTCATCTATGTTAAACTAAATTTCAGAAAGTCACCATCTGGGTTATATGGGAGTGTTGGTTTTTTGCTTTGTTTTAAAGTTAAAATCGAGCCACATAGAGACTGTAATAACTACAGCAAATAGGCTACATCTTACACTCCTCAGTGCTCAATAGTCAAGTACTACAACCTGGCCGGCACGGTGGCTCCTGCCTGTGATCCCAGTAATTGAGAATTGGAGGCAGGAGGATCAGGAATTCAGGATCATGTAATTAAGCAAGTTCAAGGCCAGCTTGAGCTACATGAAACCTAACCTCAAAAAAAAGTCAACCTCATTTATTGACAACTTGTCACATAATAGACACGATTTTAAATGCTTGGCAAGTGTTTACTAGTTTAATATTTAGCAGTTCTATAAAGAAGTTCTATTATGTCCAATTCCGAGTAGGGAAAGTGAGAAGTTATGAAGCGTCTGTTCACAGAGCTACTGTATCCGTTCATGTTCACGAGATAATCGAGTCAAGGTTTAGAGTTCAGTCCATCTCATGCCGAAGCCTATCCTGTATGGGTCAGAATCAGCTCCCTCAAACAACCGTTGTCCCATCTCAAACTCAAAGTGAGAAAGACCCCCCCTTCATCCTGCCTTTCCCATGTGCTGGCCCACTGGCATGGACATGCAATTGCAATGGTTCAGCTTTGAGAAACAGAGGCACAAAATACTAATACCCAACTAGGAAAACACTTTGCTGGCTTTCTGGGGGTGCTTCTAAACAAATAAGTAGGCAAGCAAACAACAGTGCCAGTGTTATGCACAAAAGAAAAAGACAAACCCTAGATCTCCTACAAAAATGTCTACGTCTCATGCAAAGCTCCATGGGAAAACATCTGAAATCCATAAGGCCTGAGAGTGTTGCGGAGAGGGGGTCCTGTCTCGATTTCACTGTGGCTAACCATGAGAGAAGGTTTCACATCAAATGTCACAAGATCTCTAGGTGCAACGAAACATTTCCATACCCTGATGAGCAAGGGAGCCGAGTGAACAGGACAAAGCAAGAATTTGTTTACCAAGCATTTGAGCAGAGTCAGCTTAGCAAGAACGTGAAGCTGAGCAGTGGCCCAGGTGGGGCTGCATCTGCAGAACAGAAGCTGACACAACTTAAATGACTCTGGGGCTACCACTGGACAGTGAGCAGCTTTCTGACATGGCACCGTCTCCATGGGGTGGAAGAAAAAGTCCAAACAGACTCAACAGGGTGTCGTGTCATCCAGGAACTAGGAACTGTGGGTAAACAACTACAGGCAGGAGGGGAAGACATGGGTCACACAGGAACTAGAGACAGGAGGTGGCAGAGGTTTCGGTGAGGTCAGAACACAGGGCATTTAGATAAGAGTAAAGGGGTCTGAACCCTCAGGAAGAAGTCACCGTATGGCAGGAGAAAAGGGGAATTACCTCAGAGAGGCAGAATACAAAGTATGACAAGTTGGTTCTTTACACTCGTTATGGTTCTGTTGTTTACTACCTTGTTAGTGAGGTGAAGCCAACTCCTGGAGAGGCTGTGCTAGAGAACAGCTGAGAGACCAGGGGCACATGGCCAGTTAATCACAGAAGGAGAGATACTGTGACCTCAAGTGAAGGTTATGTGACCACTCGTTAGAGCTGCCATATCTTCCTGTAAGTTGGAATTTTAGAAAATGAAGCTAAGGGCTGGAGAGATGGCTCAGTGGTTAAGAGCACTCACTGCTCTTGCAAGAGTCCTGAGTTCAGTTCCCCTGCCTGTAACTCCAGCCAGGGGCTCCAACCCCTCTGGCCTGCTTTGGTACCACCAACCACTCATGTGTACACACCCACACACAGACACAGTTGCATAACTAAGACTAAATCTTTTTTAAAGGGAAATACAGTTAAAAGTTTAAAATGATGGCATTTATCATGGAAACAGGAAGTAGAGGTTAAAGAAGAGAGGAGAGGACACATTTGTGTAGGGAAACCATGACTGTAATATGAGAATACATGACACCCTCTGATAAAGGTGCTCCTGGGATTGTGGTGGGTGACATCTAAGAATGCAAGGGATCACTATTCCTACGAGAGGCCAGGAATCAGAAGGTTCAGAGAAGAGACACACTACTAAATCTACATGGTAACAGACACTCTCAAGTGACTCAAAGCAGCAGGCCGAACTGAGAACCAGTGTAGATATATCAGCTTAGAAATGGACACTGAAGTCCCAGACAGGAGCAGCCCTAGTGAGCCGCTTGTGGCTGTTGGGGATGAGAACAAACTGAAGCCTACATGGTCAGGAGGCTGGAGCACCTGAGCCTATCTGAGACCAGCACTTAGCATGCCACAACGTCTGCTCTGTACCATGCTCCTTGCCCCATCTTAGGCACTTCTTCATTCAAGATTTTGCTTTCATTTAACTGAGTTGCTTTTGAAAAATACCAACCTTATGACAGATAACTAAAGTGAAAAAGAGTTTTTCCACATCTGGGGCAGAAGAACCAGAAGAACCCAGTCTCCTTAAGAAGCAGAGTAGAGAGAGCAGGCCCCAGCTGGAGAATGGCCGTGGGCTGGACAGATCCATTGGAGAGCAAGGCAGTCTTCTGAATGCCTGGCACACACAGGCAGTACTGTTTCTGCTTTATATCCTGAACTAACAGTGGAGAACTTAGTCAGAGAAGTTGGATTCTACGCCCAAGAAGACAGTAAGTAACAGAGCTGAGGTTTGAACTTGGGTTTATGGAAGAGTAAAGACCACATTCTCTGATATTTAATCTTGATGCTGCTATAAGGAAGGTGGATCTTGAGGACAGACCCACTAAGAGAAGGATATAGAATGACTTTCTTTTCAGCTTGGTGTGCATTGCTCTTTAGCACTCAAAGAGAGGCCAACTGTATTCTCCAAGTATCCAGAGAACTGAGATAAAGATACAAGAAGAACAGATAAACACCCACTTTCTCCTAGGTTGTTCCAGGATGGGGAAATTCTGCTGATATTCAGAGATCAGGAGTCTCCAAAAGCAGAAGGAAGCAGCTGGTTACCCATTGACCTCCGACCTCATTCTGCCATAGCCTCTATCCACCAGGGAATGACATAAGAAGATTCTCCCTAACTTCTTCCATGGTGAACTTTGTCTAACAAACCACATATGGCTTCTTCAGTGCACATGCTTCAGTGCCTGATCCATGCACCTCTTCAGTCTATCCAGAGCTTAAGCTGGCCCCTACTGTTACCACTGTTACCTTCATGGGGACTTTAGAACACTGCTTACTGCTTTTTATCATGTGATTCTAGATAGAAGCATGGAGGACTGAGAGAAAGAAGATTGGGCAGCTTCAGGGCCCAAATCTGACTGAGGGTGTGAAGAAAACAGTAGGCAGAGGGAAGAGATTCTATTAATAGGAAAAGGCACAAGAGGAGGGTCTGGGGGAAGTGTCTTAGGGTTTCTATTACTGTGAAGAGACATCATAACCTTAGCAACTCTTATAAAGGACAAGATTTAATTGGGGCTGGCTTATAGTTCAGAGATTTAGTCCATTACCATTATGGCAGGAAGCATGGTGACATGCAGGCAGACACGGTGCTGGAGAAGTAGCTAAGAGTTTTATATCTGGATTGGAAGACACAGAAAGAGTAACACTGGGCCTGGCTTGAGCATTTGAAACTGTAAAGCCCACCCCAATGACACACTTCCTCCAAAAAGGCCACACCTACTCCAACAAGGCCACACCTCCCCACAATGCCACTCTGTAGGAGCCTATAGGAGCCATTTTCATTCAAACCCCTAAAGGGGTGGGAGTTTTAAATTTTTTATTATTAATATTGTGGTTTTTATTGAGGACATTATAGATTTGGTTCTCTCCTTCCACCTTTATGTAGGTGCTGGGGATTGAACTCCAGTTGCTGGGCTTTTGCAGCAAGTGCCTTTCCCTCATGAACCACCTTGACAGCCCCCAAGAAGTGTTAAGGGGAAACAAGGGAAAGGGAACTTCCACAGAGAAAGTGGGGAGAGACTGGATGTAAGATCTGGGTGCATGTCTCAGCAGGTCTTAGAAATGATCTTGTACGCTCTCTTCTTCAAAAGTAAGTGAGAAAAGACAAAGCAACCAATGTAACTCACTCCAGAGCATTCAGCTTAATTAGCGTCACGGCTAGGCTACAATCCAACAAGACTGTGCTTTCTATGACAGCACGCATAAGATGACTGGCAGAAGACAAGAACGAATAGGGGCCGTCAATCATCAGATGGAGAGCTGCCATAGAGACCAGAAATCTCTAAGTTAGAGCAGGCAAGAAAATGTTCTGGGCTATAAGAAAAATACGTACATATTTTATATAGATGTCTTATATATCTATATAAAATTGGTAGTATGGTAATATGTATACTATTTATTAAATGTGAAGTAGACTAGAATGACTATTCACACTTTTTTCTGACAATACAAAAAATTACTGACTATTATATCAGGCTATAGATGCCATCTTCACAAAGCCCTTAAAAAGGAATACAGAGCCAGGTACAGTGACATACATCTTACCAGCTACTCAGAAGGATGAGTTGGGAGGACTGTGAGTTCAAAGCCAGCCTTAGCAAGACCTTGTCTAAAGACAAAAGCTGTGACATAATAGGAAGAAGTAGACTTTGCCCTCAGATAGGAACATTCCAAATCTAGCTTCTTAGGGTTTTCATTACCCGTGTAAAATAGAAATAATGGCATTTATAATTTAGGGTCATTCTGAGGACTGAGTAAAACCTGCAGGGTCCCAATGATAGTGTCCTCCCACCAAGCTCCACACGACATCTTATAGACATTTCTGCCAATAAAGGAGAGGATAAGTGATCTTCTTTTCATTGCTGTTACGCAACATAGCCAAGAGCATGACCTACGAGCATCCCGCTTGCCAGGGCCATGATACCTTTGACACCCAATCAGCACCTAAGAGCCATGAGGAGAGATCATCAGTTGTCCTCCTTGTTGGCAGAGGAGTGTGATATTGTGCAAGGTTGCTGTCTTAACAAAAGCCAAGGGAGGAAGGAGTCAATATCCGTGGGTTCAAAGAGAGACCAGGTACACGTAGTCCTGGCTTGTGCAAGGCAGCTTTATCACCTGCACGCTGCCTGCCTGCCTGCTGCTGCCGCCGCCGCCACCGCCTAGTGAGGTCAAAGTGGTTGGTTTTCAAATCCCTTTGAACAGAATGAGCTCCTCTGAAAATAACTCCCATTCCCTGTACTTATCACCCCATGATCTCTGAATTGTACGTACCACCCCAGGGCCTTCTATCACTCATAGACCCAACCAACATAGTACCTGCTGGAGACAGAAAGAATTCCTTTGTGTTTCAAGTCCAGAGAAGGGTCCCTGAAATCAACCTCAAATATTTCCAAGGTGGCATGTGTGCTAAAGGAGGCATCTAGTTGCTGAGCAGATGTTCCTAGTCACAAGAAAAGGAAAGAAGAGGCAGCAAATGAGCAACAGTGTGTGCATGGATCTGGGGTGTTAATAGGTTAGGGAGCAGAGAGGAAACAGAAGAGAGTAAGGAGCTTCCTTTCTCCAGCGGTACCCACAAGGAAAGCATGAGGTGTCTGTCACCCTTAAGCCCTAGTCCAAGACTGTTACCAGGTACCCAACCTGACATGATCCTACAGCTGTCTCTCATGGTCATTAAGGAGTTCTAGGTACTGAGGTTTTCCTTTGACATATGACTTCCAGTAGCTCCTAATCTCTAATGTCATCATACCTGTGGCCAGATACACAGGGTACTGCCTGGCTGGGCTCCATGCTTGGACAGCTGGTTTCTCAAGTTCCTTCAACTTCATGGTCTACCCTGTAGGTTGTGGAAAACATACGACCTTTGGCCCACACGAGAGAGAGAGAGAGAGAGAGAGAGAGAGAGAGAGACAGAGAGAGAGAGAGAAAGAAAGAGAAATTAAAAACAACAACAACTTAGGGCCAGTGGTCCAGGGAGCACCTGTGGACACAGAGATTGTCTCTCTTCTCCATGAGATGAAGTATTCCAGCAAATACAGAGTGAGTAAAAAAAAAAAAGTTCATCTGAGGAATTAAGGACAGTTCACTGACACGACTACTAAAATTGATTATCCAAACTCCTAAGGAATTTAATCACATTGGTTACTACAGGTCTAATGATAATAACCATCAAGCTAGACAATTTCTCAGTGACTTTGCATGATTTCCTTGGTTTTAAATATTGTATATGTGCCAGTGAACCCTGTATTTATGTCATTGACACACATCTGTCCTCTAAGCACCAATTCCTAAGTGAAATTGATTAAATTAAATATTTCTACTTGTGATGTACATCTACAATCCTAGCATTCAAGAGCCTGAGGCGTTAGTTCAGGCAAGTTCAGGCAAGCCTGGCCTGGACTACATACATAGTAGAACCTTATTTTAATATATTTATAATATTCACAGATACATGTGTGTTGCCTGCATGTATATCTGTGTGCCACATATCTGTGAATGCCTTCAGAGGACAGAAGAGAGTGTTGGAACCCCTGGAACTGGAGCTACAGACAGTTGTGAGGTACTGTGTGAGCCCTGGGAACCCAGCTGGTGCTCTTATCAACGCTGGCATCTTTTCAGACCCTTTCCCTTTGGGACAGTCTCATGTAGCCCATTCTAGCCTCAAACTTGCTATGTAACTGAGAATAATCCCCCTGTCTCTACTTAGCAAGTGCTGGGATTACAGGTGTGAACCTCCATACCACATTCATTTTAACTCTGTGATTTCCACTTCTAATGTATACTCAAGGTCTCATCCTTACAGGCTAGCGAAAGGGCAGAAAGGTAAAGGAGGGAACTTAGAACTTATTTTGACCTGCTTGAGCAAGCCAGTCGGGTCAGTTTCACCTATAAAAACAGGAGATGATATTTCTTAATCTCTACTGTACTTCCCAGCTTGGAGAAAGCTCGGAGTTGTCAGCTGAGCTTTTTCTGGGAGCTTCTAAACTCCTGAAGCTCAGCTTTATCTTGTGACCAGTGAACCACACTATTCCGTCTCCAGTGCCACCTGCTGGTCAGAACCATCCTGTACAGAAGAGCAGCGACCAGCAACAGGGCATTTGACAGGCACAACTCCTTTCCCCCTCAAGAGTTTTATAAATTCTTACTCCGTTTTACATAAAAAAAATTAAAAAAAAAAAACAAAAAAAAAACCAAACAAACAAACAAAAAAAAAAAACAGCCGCAATGTAAACCCCGTGCTTTTAACCATTACATTAAGTTAAGCAAAACTTTCATGACGTGCTTAAACCGTTGACAGAAGGAACAGGGGGAATGTGCTTTTCAGCCGGGCAGTGGTGGCGCACACCTTTAATCCCAGCACTTGGGAGGCAGAGGCAGGAGGATTTCTGAGTTCGAGGCCAGCCTGGTCTACAAAGTGAGTTCCAGTATAGCCCGGGCTATACAGAGAAACAAACAACAACAACAAAAAACAAAAGAAAACAAACAAAAAAAACAAAAACAAAAAAAGGAAATGTGCTTTTTATCCACTTTGCTCTGAGGCATCAGAGGGTTTAGGGTCAGAACAGCCAGGGCAGTGGAGGGCTGATGTGGTCGGGGAGCCACGATCAGGGAGGACTGCCCTTGGCAGTACAGCCCTTAGGGAGAAGGTCAACACAACTTCTCGCCCGCCGACTGCCATACAAGGCTCTTGACGGTCGGTTACAAATGGCCAGGGCGCCGCGCCTGGATGCGGGCTCAGGGATGGGTCAAGTCAGGGCCTGGGGAGAAGGCAGAAGCGCTCTGGACCTCGGCGGAGCTGGGGACACAGTGTGGCAGGGGGAGCGGGACAGGGTCCAGCCGTGGGGATTCGTATGGGTGCTCCAGCGGCGCGACGGCCCGGGTGGGGTCTCAGCGAGCGGCGAGCTTCCCGGCGCCCTCCCGCAGGAGGAGCGGTGCTCCGGGACCCCAGACCCGCGCGGGAAACCCACCTGTACCGAGCGCCCGGGTCAGAGGTCACCGGAGACCGCCCGAGCCGGTCGTATCCCAGCCAAGGGCTTCAGGGCGCACCGCACTGCGGACGGCGGCTGCCGAGGGTCAAAAGTCAATTTGCTCAGGCCAGAGCTGGCGACCTGCTCCCTCGGCTCGCTTAGCCGAGCTCCGCAGCACTAATATGCACCGACAGCGCAGAGGTTTCCCAGCAGGGCCTGCCTCACTTGCCCTGTGATTGCACAGTTCTAGCGCCCAAGACCAGTTCATACTAATCTATTCTATTTGAGCCAGGCTCCACGGATAGCCTGTGTATGGAAAGCGAAAACACTAATTCAATTTATTATGTAGTTATTAACGCAAGGGAAGCCCCGGCCCTTAGCTCGTGAGCCCTCAGCGTGGTCTACTTAGCTAAAAAGCAATCGAGGCTGTAAATAGTAGTAGTGCACACTGAAGCCTCTGAAGCCCAGGTCCTTAAACTGATTAAGGGCCGTGTGTGGAAAAAAGACTATCGTGGACCAGGGACTTCATGGAAGATTTCAGGCACATGACACGGGCATTACTCCTTACAGCTGAAAGAACACTAGGTGATATTTCAGCAAAACGGGGGCCGAAGCGGCTAATGGGCATGGTGGCATTTCCTACACAGTAAATCAAAGAGACTGGGCAAGAAAGAGTACTGATAGATAAACTGTGGAAAACCAATTAATTCTGTGGTTAACAGGGAATTTACTGAAAAATTTGGGTCAGAGGCACTAGTGGCAATTGTATTTTGTATCTGGCAGTATAGATCCCTTTGGAGAGAGAAGGGCGAAAGGCAAGGACCCAATTACAAGAGCAACAGGGCAGCCCAGGGACCGGTGAAGAAAGTGTGGATTAATACTGGTGACTGAAGGGGAGCTGCTTTGGCTCTCCTGGTTGAGAAAGGAAAGGGTTCAAGAGGGCCGGGGCTCGAGAGCTGGGGAGACTCGGTGTTGCGATAACAGAGCTAGAAACCTTGAGGCAGAGGAAAGGGAATGTGGAGGTAACACAGATGCTCTTCAAGTTGAGGGAATTGTGGCAAGTGAAGATAACCAAGCTGCTGCAAAAGTTCCACTTGATGCATGAATCATACGGTGAGCCCCACCTGGCTCATCTTTGAAACTGGGGTGCCCATGATCTGATGGGCAGTTCTGAAATCAGATAGAAACCCCCGTGTGGTGTGGCACCATCTTGCCAGGACCATTCTTGCTACAACTAAACATTTAACTTTTTTTTTTAATGTCCTATCACAGAAACACACTGACTCACTTGAGACTGCAGATGCGCCTGACACATGGGGGTCACTGGTCATGGGAAACAGGTATTATACTCAGATCATCTTCTTTGGATGTCTCTTAACACACAACTTTACAAAATCCAGAAGTGATACTTACACCATTTCTTTTACTTGCTTGAGTTTCAGGACGAGCCACCATGTTTTCCTTCTGCCAATTCTTACCCTCCTTGAAGGTTAACAGATACCTGCTTGGATTGCCTTGAAGCCCACACACCCACGACTTTAGTAGTTGCACCAGTCACTTGTACTCAATGAGCCTTACAGCTTAGACTACAAATGTGGTTACTTTGTCAATTATTCCACGACCACCCTGAGGACTGTTATTGCTTTCTTATAAGTTTTAGTCTGATTTTTATACTTTTTAATCCTTTTGGCTTTTTGTTGTTTTAGAGATAGTCTTCCTAAGTTGGTCAGCCTTTAAACTATGTTGACAAAGAGATCTACCTACCTCTACCCCACCTACCATGTGCTAGAATTAGAAACATGTACCACCACAACCATTTTTTAAAAAATTTATTTTATGAGTGTCTGAATGCACCACCTGCAGTGTCCCTGGAGGCCAGAAGATGGTGTCAGATCCACCAGGACTGAGTTACAGATGGTTGTGAACCATTATGTGGGTGTGGGGAGAGCACCCAGTGCCCTTACGACATTATCTTCCATTGTGGCTAGCTTCGTGAGACAGCATCTCACTAGCTGATTTAGAGCTCAGAGATCTGCCTGCTTCTCCCTCCTAATGCCGGGATTAAAGCCATCTGACCAAACACTATAAATCTAAGAACTTTAGACTGTGTCACCTCCAAAGGTGACAACTAGAGGTCAGGGTTAGAGTAGTGACACACGTACCCTTTAGGCAAAGTGGCCATAATATCCTTGCATATTACTTTATGATGTCTATATATACTTTTTACCTGTGGTTGACAACATATGGTTTAGAAAATAGAGATGCACTATGATAGACTCTCAATAACACAGCTTTCTTCTAAGGCTGTCACAGGAGCTTAGACATATCCCTTAATTCACAAATACAAAGTTAACTTACTAAGAAGCTGTTTCAGAAATGCCAGAGCTTCAGACCAGGCTTCTCCCACTGTACATCACTTAAAACGCCTTGCTTTCTTTTAAAACCTAATTATTTAAGAGTTTAAATAAATGGTCTTTGTTTTGAAACAATCTTACTATATACAGTTCAGGATAGCCTCAAACTTACTAGATAGCCTAGACTAGTCCTGAACTCATGAAGATACCCTCCTGCCTCAGCCTCCCAAGTACTGGGATTAGAGGCATGCACATCTCTTCAAACCTAACAACTATTACTTAAAACTTTTGAGATAGCCTTATTATAATTGTTTTATAGCCTTACTATGTAGCCCAGACTGGCTTCAAACTTGCAATCCTCCTGCCTCAGCTTCCGGCATGCTAAGATTATAGATGTGTTCAACAAAAATGATTTTTAAAGAGAATGAATCTTGTTCCAAGTTGGGAAGTAAGCATATACCTTCCTTCTTTGGCCCTGTAAATGGAAAAGGACTGATACTTTACTATCTGCTGTGCACCTGAGCTGGGGGCCACTCTCCAGCCCCAGTGAGACAACCTAAGATCGTTACACTTATTTCCTAACCTTCCTTCCCATCCTTCCAATTTCAGAGCAGAAAAACAGGAATGCAGGCAGGCAGCACATAGAAGGAAGGACAAGGACTCGACTCTCACAGCAGTGACTATTCCTGGGGAAAGGAGACACAGATACCACAGCACTGAGCTTTATTAAGGTTAAACTTCTGGGAACAAGGGAGTCCTATTTAGAGGGCACAAAAGCCCATCAAGCCTCCTCAGATCTCATAGTGAACCACCGGCTCAGGTTCTTTGGCAGGATCACCGCCTCGCTCCAGGTACAGATTATTGTAAGGATACTGCTTCGGACCCTAAGGAAGAACACACACACACACACACACACAAAAACAGAAAGCAAAGGGTCAGCAAGAACAACAACCAGCCAGCCAATCCTAACTACTCCCTACATGAGTTAACAGAGCAGAGCGCCTCTGGTCGGACCCAGCCCGCCAGCTAACCCGGCAGAGGGATGTTCCTGCCCCGCTCAACCTGCAGCAGAGAGAGCACTGAAGTTGTGAGAGGAGTGGTGTCTGCCCTGCAAGTGAGCAGTGGAGTGGGAGGTCCAAGCCAAAGCTTTCTAAATGAGATGGTGCATCCATCCATCCTGCTCTCTCTCGGGGTCGAGACAGACTCAATCTCCTCTAAGTCACTCAGCCTCTAATGGCTCCACCACTAAAGTGGCCTGGCAAATGAGGCGTGCAGCAGTGGCGGGGGAAAGCAGAGGAGACGCGGCTGGGACGTGCTCTCAGGGCTGCTGGCTTTACCAACAAACAGCTGTCAGAGAACACAGCTCAGAGGGAGGAGAAAAGGGTGATGTGCTTACAGAACTGAAAAATGGAAGAGCCACACTGTTCCTTGCTCTCCTGAAGTGAAGTCAGTGCTCACCATAGCCCCACATGCTCTCCAGCAAAGAGTCCCCAGGGCTTAGCAAGGCTCGTGTCAGTGAACATGCCCTCCCAGCTCCCTTCAGGACCTTCTCTCTGCAGAGTTGGCAACGGGCAGCCGAATGCAAATACTGCAGCCCCCTGCCTTCAGTTCTTCTCTTCTCAAAACACCCTGGAGACACTCCTAGACTAATCTTCCTAAGAACCTGGCCCACATCATGTCGGGCTTCTAGTCCCAAACAAAGATGGCTCCCTGGTACTATCCCTGCATCCCGACCCCCCGGCACAGTCTGCATCTGGTACATAGCAGAGGTTATATAAATATCTGTTTGATTATTACACCACTCTGCCATCAAGTTCAAATCCTCAGCTATGCAATAAAAGCTGCCCAACGGAGCTAGTCAGTTCACCTAATAATCTAGTGATCTTCAATTCTAAATGCATTTCATAAGTACCTAGAAACTGTTGAGAATATTGATTCTAGAACCCTATTGTAGAGCCATAGAATTAGGGCTTTAAGAACCAAGCCTGAGAAATATGAGTGTATAGGAGTTCTCTAGGAAACTAGAGAACTAAATGGCTGATTTAAATGTTTGGATATTCTTATTACATTTACTTATTTAATATCTAGGTGTGTGGGCACACCACTACCATGGACTCATGTGGCAGTCAGAGGACAACTCACAGGAGTCAGTTCTCTCCCTTTTACCATGGGGGTGGGGGGGGGGGCGGGGATTGAACTCAGGTCAATAGACTCAGGTCAATAGGCTTGGCAGCAAGTGCCTTTACCCACTAAGCCATCTCATTGGCCCTACTTTTATATATCACCTAACTCACCATCTGTCCCCCTCTTACTGTTCTCTCCTGTCCCTCATGGTTTCACTGACCTCTCACCACCCAAATCCTTTTTTCTTAGCCCCTAGTTTTAATCCTGCTCCCTCACAGTCTTTGACTCAGCCTTGAAAGGCCAGTCACTAAAATATAAGTGGGAACTACTGTCCTCAAATGGAAGACTTGATCTCTGAAGATTAGCCTCCACACTCTCACCCACTAGATAGTGCTCACGTCCGTCTCCTCAGTTATCTGGTCCATGCAGTGGGCGGAGCAGAGCTCTGATGCTTGTTGGGCCAGAGGATAAGGCCTTTCATCTTCCTCTTGTCTAAAACTCTAGGAAGCCAAACTTGGCACTGGATAGTTTCCTACCTCTGTGACTTCACTCCCTCAGAAAGGAGGCAAATGTGCTTTGGACAGTAAATAAAATACTCACCACAGGCTGGTAGGAAGGGAACATGTCTCCTACCCAGAACATGAAAACCATGAAAGCCACGAAGCCAAAGAGATGTCTACACATGACATCCCAGGACACAGGTGTAGGAGATGTGTCCACACGATTCCTGATGTACATGTCTAGGTCCCAGTGTATCTGTGGCAGAAAGGGACATAACTAACTGTCAGATAGGTGTTCTGGCTAGTCTTGTGTTAACTTGACACAACCTAGAGTTATCTGAAAGAAGGAAACCTCAACTGAGAAAAATGTCTATAAGATCCAGCTGTAAGGCATTTTCTTAGTGATTGATGGGAGACGGCCCACCCCATTGTGGGCGGTGCCATCCCTGGGCTGGTGGTCCTGAGTTCTAAAAGAAAGCAGGCTGGGCAAGCTATGGGGAACAAGCCAGTAAGTAACATCCTTCCATGGCCTCTGCATCAGCTCTTGCCTCCAGCTTCCTACCCTGTTTGAGTTCCTGTCCTGACTTTTTAAAATTACAAACAATGATATGGAATTGTAAACCAAATAAATCATTTCCTTCCCAATTTGCTTTTTTTGTCATGGTGTTTCATCATAGCAATAGAAATCCTAACTAAGACAACAGGCAATCTAGAATGGCCAGAGCCTGATACAAGGCTTCAAACAAGCATGACCCTTCTTAGGACAATATTCTGACAGCCAGGTCCAAGATATAGAGGGCCAGCCTTAAAGATGAATGCTGGTTCCACCAAAGGTTGCTCAAGCATGCCCTGCACAATGTTCACAGTACACAGGACTTTGGATATTCCTGTAAGTTCCATCCCACATGCCACATGCAGAACTTCAGGTCTCAGGTCACTGGACCTTGCTTCCTTGTGCAGAAAAGCTTAGCAAAAAAAAAGTACCATTTGCACTAAGGAAAGAGTCCCAGGAAAACACAAAGAAACTGAGAGAAAATGAAACAGGTAATGGTTTTCTCACCGGTTCACCCCAGTTCAGCCTGAGGTCTGAGTGGTCCCAGTCATACCACGGATCCCTCTCATGCTGTGAGCGGTTAGGGAGCATCGGGTAGTCACCATACCTGAGAAAGACAGCAAGAACTTCTGGAAAGGACTGTGTTAGTCCCTGACAATTCAAAGCCCTCATCTCAAAGATCAGAAACAAATCTACATATATAACTTCATCACTTAGAAGAACTTACCCCCAAATCAAGATGTCTTAGTACTAAGCACAGAACAAAAAAAAGTCCAGAATATAGTTAGAGGTTACGTCAAATCCTGAAACAACACGGCCTTATCTTCACTTACAAAGAAAAGTCAATCAACTCTATAATTAGAACTAAAAGGGAATTTAGCAATCAATTACTCCAGTCCTTTACCAGACAAAATCTAAATACAAAGTCAAGTACATTTGTTGGATAAAACAAAGTAGGTACACATTAGAAAAGGCTTTTCTTCTCCATCGCTATGTTTCTTAACCACAAGTAGATATATATCCTCATACTCCAAACATCTCGTTGGAGGTCTTGCTTAACTGGGTTCTCCCCCTAAAAACCCAAGTTCCCCTTATACAGGCTACTACCCAGGCTGTTCCAGTCTACAACAAAGTAAAAAACAGACAATGATAACTTGACACTTGTCAAAGAAAATGACTGAAGGAAAAAAAAAAAAGAAAGAAAGATACTAACACAGAAAGTGAAGGTGATGTTTAACCACTATTCATAATTAACTGTGTTACTTGGATAGAGGGCCAGGAGAAGGGAGACCACCAGCAACTGGAGAACGAAGGTTGACGTGTAATTTGCTTAACGGTCAATGGGATTTCCATATCCCAAATGGGGAGGAAAAAAGAGAGACGTACACAAATACAGAGCTCGCCACCCACAACAAGGTTCTCATGACAGGAGTCCAGCTCCGCCATGGTCACGTGCCTACATGACAGCACCTGCGCCCGGCAGATGCTCAATCTATGCTCAATCTAAATGAAAACCCAGTGCTCTGGATGGAGCCAAGGAAGAATTTCGCTATTCTGGAATCCTCGAGGGAGCTATTAAAACCTTGGCTTCCTCATTTGAGGAAACAGCCTGAGCCAAGGAAAAAAATTGAAGTCTTCTCGGCTGCAGCTGCTCACCCACCCACTCCCACCTCCCCCAACCAAGAAAAGTACCCACATTAATGATTCTGAGGGGTCATTGGGATCAGGGAGAAAACGTCAGAGTCCCACCACCCAATCCAACCGTCTTCACCCACCACTGCCCCTGAAGCGAGCAGACCTCCTCTACCTCACCCCATGCCATCATCTGGGTACGGCTCGTAGTCTTCCACACGCATATTATATTTCTTAGCGGCCGCGGCCCGTTCTTCTGGGGTCCTAGGATATGACCCCGGCAACATGTCCTTGGTCATGTGGAAGGCTGGACGCAGAGGGATGCAGGTCAGATGGATACGGTCCTTTAGCCACCCACTCAGAAAAGGACTAAGCCGCAGTAACTGCAGAGGTCGGAGTTCCGCACCTTGCAGGACCACAGCAATCCTGTATCCTTTCTGTAAACACACTAATTCACCTGTCCCCCAGCCCCCTTGTCGGGACACCACCGCCACCGTTCCAAGGATGCCTCCCTCCCGAAGCAGCAAACTCCAGGCACCCGCTTCCCACACGGTGCAGACCTCTCCGTGCCTCCAATGGCACCACGCCGCGGGTTGTCCTTTGTAGCCACCGGACTCCCAAGGCCGCAGCCCGGGAAGCCGCCATCTTCTCCTTCTCCGACGTTCACCCTGCACATGCGCAAAGGCGGGTCACGGTGGCTGAGCCGGGCCAAACGCGACCGTTGAAACCCGTGCAGAAGCCCTGGTGTCCAGCTGGGCGGGCTTTAAATACTCTGTAGAGCCTGGGCAGTGAGCGGCTGATGGGGTGCCAGGACGGACAGCAAGAAGGAAAGAAAACAAAGCTACTACTCATTTGATAGTTCCAGTTATGGTGTTCCTTTTTGCCTCCAACTGACTGAGGCACTTTTAGGGCTGCTGCTGCCAAATACCTGACAGCTGAGCAAAGTAAAACCAGCCTTTCGTCCTTACACCCAGTCCTTTTTCACATTTAGCTCTTGGTTTTGTTTGATCTTTTCTTCAAATAAGTTCACCTCTTTCCCAATATACTCAAAGTTGGCTCCTTATTCTCTGTTCATCTAAATGTCTCAGTCGCCTCAACCCAACAAATACAAAACCAAGCCTATTACTGGAGGCAGCAATCCTGACACAGCTCCAAACCTCCCATTTGTCAGGATAAAACAGATTTCAAACAGAAAGACCATAATTAACAAACTCTTAACACAGACTGGGAGACAGGTTTCCATACTTTTAAGTTTTCGGTTTTTTTACACAAGAAGGGTTTGGATATATTACACATTATGAGTATGCACATATTTCCATCAGCTCTTTAGACATGGTCACTGTAATAGAATCCGTTCTCAAATGTATACCGGATCGACAAACACAGATGTGTATTATTCAATGTATAGATTTGGGGAGGGTCACTGCAGTGCATTTCATCCTCTTGTAGAATTGTTAGACATCATCAGAATTAATTTGACAACAACTGCATTTAACTAATAGCAAGCCCTGATCTCATGTTGCTCAAGAAACACATTAGTCTAAGTTACTCATTTGTTTTTGATAATATTTGTGTAGAATATAGCTTATTCTTTTTAAAAAGAAAATTATATATATGGGTGTTTTGCCCACATGTGTATTTGCACTCCACATGCATGTGGTGCTAGAGGAAGCCAAAAGGTATTAGATCCCCCTGGAACTGGAGTTCCAAAGAATCCACAGTTACAGGGCTGGAGAGATGGCTTAGCAGTTAAGACTGTTCTTCCTGAGGTCCTGAATTCAATTCCCAGAATCCACATGGTGGCTCACAACCATCTGTAGTGGAATCACATGCCCTCTTCTGGTGTGTCCAAAGGCAGCTACAGAGTACTCATATACATAAAGTAAATAAATCTTTTTTAAAAATAAAAAAAATAATCCACAGTTACAGTGGATTGTTAGCCTTCATTCAGGTGCTGGGATTGAACACTGGTCCTGGATCCTCAGTACTCTGGAAGAAAAGCCAGCTCTTAACCTCCGAGACATCTCTCTAGCCCCACAGTGTACTCGTGCTGGTATATGCCTTTTGTAACGTCAGCACTTGATAAGTGAAGACAAAAAAAATCAGGAGTTAAGGCCAGCCTGAGCTACATAAATTCAAGGCGTATCCGGGCTATGTGAGACTGTCTGTGGGGGAGGCAGAATGTATAATGACTTCTTAAATGTATGTTACAAAGGTGTGTGACCATTACTTCTATCTAGTTCTAAAACATTTCATCACTGCCTCAGAGAAATCTCATACCAATCAGCATATTTCCTCTACTTCCACACATTGGCAAACACTAATCTACTTTCTGCTTCTGTTTTTCCCTAGTACAGCCCGGCCCAGGGAGTGGCACAATTAGAAGGTGTGGCCTTATTGTAGTAGGTGTGTCACTGTGGGTGTGGGCTTTAAGACCCTCATCCTAGTTGCCTGGAGGTCAGTGCTAGCAGCCTCCAGATGAAGATGCAGAACTCTCAGCTCCTCCTGCACCTTGCCTGGCTGATGTTGTCATGTTCCTGCCTTGATGATAATGGACTGAACCTCTGAATCTGTAAACCAGACCCAATTAAATGTTGTTCTTTATAAGAGTTGCTTTGGTCATGGTCTGTTCACAGCAGTAAAACCCTAACGAAGACACAGTATATTTATAAAAATGGAATCTTCTTACAATATGTGGCCTTTGTGTCTATCTTCTTTCTCATAATGTGAATATGTCCCAATATGTATTAATATATCATTTATTTTTATGAGTGAATGATAATCTATTGTACACTTTGTACATTTATCAATTAATGAACATTTGGGTTGTTTTCAGTTTGGGGCTATTGTGAATAATGCTACTGTAAACATGCTTGCACACATCTTTCTGTGAGTTTGCATAGCGTCTTTTTTCCTTTTTTTCAGGAGTTTGTTTTGCTCTTTGCTCTTGTTTGTTGGTTCCTGGAGGCAAAGTTTCACTCTGTAACTCAGGCTGTCCTTGAACTCACTTTGAAGCTCAGAATGGCCTCAAATTCAAGCCCCTCTGCCCTTGGCCTACCAAGTGGCTGGGATCACAGGGATACACATCATATCAAGCTTGGACATACGCTTTCAATTCTCTCGGCTCCATCCTTAGGATAGATCTGCACACTCGGGATACCTTGTATGATTTACTTTCTGAAAAACTCCCAGATTGCTTTTCAAAGCAGCTGTCCCATTTCCTACTCCTCCTGGCAGCTGAAGAGCCAGCTCTATGTCCTCCTGTCCTCATTAACGTTTGCGACTGACTTTGCCATTGTAACCAGACCTGTGGATGTGGCTGGGTCTTTCTGGCTCTGATTGGAGACCAGGAACTTTTGAAAAGGATGGAGATTTCTCTTTTACGTTTCCAGATGTTGAGAGTTCCAAAATTGAGGGGCCATGCCTGGTGATGGTCTCCTGGAATGCCATTTGGTGCAAGAGGCAGAAGGGGAAGGGCAAGAGATCATGTGCAACACATCAGTGGAACTCCCGGCCTCAAGCCCTTTTATAATAAGGATCACTCATTCATGAAAATGGGGCCCTGCGACTCGAACTCCTCCCATTAGATTTCACCAGTCAATACTTACAAGGGGTGGGGAGAGGTAGATTTCCGACGTATTTTTTAGAGGAACGCATGTAAACCAAAACAGTATCTCATTTACATTTGCTTAACTTTGATGACTACTGATATGTAGCAAAAAGAATGAAAAACTAAAGATAAAAATGGGTTGGGGAGATAGGTTAATCTTCAATTTGCTGGCATTTAGAATCAACTATAAACAAACTTCCAGTTGTGGGGGGGCGGGTTCCAGATTAAGTTAATCAAGGTGGGGCACATTCTAAATGTAGGCAGAACTGTCCCCTGGGCTGGGTTGCTGACTGAATAAAAAGGAGAAAGGGAGCCAAGGGACAGCTTTTATCCTCCTTCCCTCCCTCCTTCCTTCTTCCTTTCTTCCCTGCCTCCCTTCTTTCCTCTTGTTGAGACAGAGTCTCCTTGGACTGCCCTTGGACTTGCTATATAGCTGAGTTTGATCTTGAACCTCCTTCTTCCTGTGTCTACCTCCCAAGTGCTGGGGCTTTAGACATGCACTACCGTGGCTGGTTTGTATGGTGCCTGGCAGCAAACCCAGGACTTTGTGCATGCTGGCAAGCACTCTACCAACTGGGATATATCACCATTCCTGTCTTTTTACTGTCTCCATGATGTCCTTTGGTACTCTGCTTTTATCATGGGAAGAATTGTGTTAAAGCCTGTCAAAAGACTCTACTCTAAGGCTGGGCAGTGGTGGCTCATCCCTTTAATGTCAGCACTCAGGAGACAGAAGCAGGCAGTACTCATCAGTTCAAGGACAGCTTGGTCTACAAAGAAAGTTCCAGGACAGCCCAGGCATTCCAAAAATAAATCCTATTTAGTTATGGTATGTAAACCTTTTGTATGGAGCTAGATTTGTTTTGCTAGGGACTTTTGTATGTCTATTCATAAGGGATATTGATCTGCTTTCTCTGTCATTTTCTCATCTTGGTATCTGGGTAATGCTGGCCAAATTCAATTACTTCAGTTTATAGGACTATATTTCCCATGTTTTGTTGGGTAGGGTGAATTTAGAAGTCTTCCCTCCTCCTCTGTTTCTGAAGAATTGTTATTAATTCTGTTTTAATTGTTTGAGAGGACTCATCAACGAATTATTATTGTTTCAGGTTTTTTCTTTATGAGATTGGAAAATTCCTAATGTAGTTTTAATATGGGTCCATTTAGATTTTTCTATTTTTTGCTTGAATCAGTTGTTATAGTTGGTGTTTTTACAGGAATTCCTTAATTTCATCTAGAGTCTGTACTTTTAACATTCACTTGTTTATAGTACTATATATTTTTCTTTTTATATTTGTATAGTCAGTATTATGATCCTGCATTTATTCCTGATTTTAGTAATATGAACTTCTAGGTCCAATTTATTTTTAATTTTCAAGGCTATAAATTTTAAAAAATTCAAACATTTCAGATAAAACCTTGACTGCTGCCAAACCCCTTCATGGAGATAACTATGTTATCAGTTCATTACATCACAGTTAAGATGTAGCATAATTATATAACTAAGACAGAGTATTAATTTCTATAGCTGTATATTCAGTTAAATTTTGTCTTAGTGTTCTTTAAACAAGTCATAATATTAGCAGCCCAAACAACACCAACTTATTATCCCTCATTTGTCATGAGTATAGACTCTAGTTGGTCAGTGTGAAACCAAGGCATTTGCCATGCCATCTGAGGCTCTGTATCCTTTTATAAGCATGGCAGTAATTGGTCGAATTCAATTACTTGAATTTATAGGACTACATTTCCCATGCTTTTGTTGGCTATTAGCCAATAGTCTTTCTCAGCTTATAAAGCATTCACTTGTCATTCTCTGAAAAATACATATATATAAAATTCCTTCAAGGCAAACCAGATGGATTCAAACCTCTAGACTTTTGTCTCTGACTAATGTTTCCAGATTTAAAGGGCTAGAGAGATAATGTCAGCCCTACTCAAAATAAGTCACCTTTTTGGTTATCTCAAATTTGACTGGTTAGGGACTTTGACTATATCTTTGCCATATAATGCAACCCATTTACAGGGGCACTACCCTGTCATAGTTGCGGTTCCTACTGTCATTTTAAGGGGAGAGACTTAAACAGGACATGTACACCATGGGATGGCAACCTTGGCCTCCTGTAGGTATCTATTAGAATGGTCCAATAAACAAACAAAGCAATGAATACTCTCTTAGAACCAGTATATATTGTTGGGAAATGTGGATATTTGTGGTTGAATAACATTGGTCTCATTGCAAGATTAGATTGAAGTATGAGAGATATGCAGAAAAATCAAATAATACTAAACAAAAAGGATCTTTTTTTTCCTTTCCTTTTCTTTCTTTCTTTCTTTCTTTCTTTCTTTCTTTCTTTCTTTCTTTCTTTTTTTTTGAAAGGGATAGTGGCTTGCTATGTTATCCAGATTAGTTCTGAACTTTTGAATTCAAGTGGTCTTGCTGCTTCAGCCTCTGGAGTAGTTGGAACTATAAGCCCTTGATCTTCTCTAGGTTCTGAAATGCTTCACTTGGCCATTTATTAACTGTCTAGGCCTTCAGGACAGCTTTACCTAAGATCTATGAGCTAATTTATTTTTTTTAGTGATTCCTAAGCGTTGGCTTCTCTCCCCACCCATGAGAGTAAAGTTTAAAGCTTAATTACACTTGCCTCTGTGTTTGCCTCTGTAGGCTTGAACATGCAGTATTTTGTGGGCTTCTTTGTCCCTTTTCTAAGGAACTAAGCAGGTCGGCCAATATGGAGCCCAGGCTGTAGTGCTGCAGGTCACCGTTAGGTAGCACTCCTTCAATTTAGGCCCCCACCTACTTAAAGGGTCTGGTCCGGTTTCTCTTGCTGTTCATCTCTATGGTGTTCGTTGTAGTTGCTTCCGGAAAGGGCGGAGCTTCTACTTCCGGCGGGGCCGTCCCTAGAGTAGAGATGGCGGCGACGGCAGCCGAGGTTGCGGCCTCTGGCTCTGGAGAGGCCCGGGAAGAGACTGAAGCTCCGGGTCCGGCCTGGGATGAGTCCCAGCTACGAAGTTACAGCTTTCCGACCAGGCCCATCCCACGTCTGAGCCAGAGTGACCCTCGGGCGGAAGAGCTCATCGAAAATGAGGTGGGGGGCGGGGCTGCTGCTGAAGGGGTGGAGGAAGGGACCCAGTTAAGGGGAGAGGTGGGAAACTGACGGGATTGTGGACAGAGACGTGTGAGGCGGGAAAGGGAGATGGTAAGTCAGGAGTGCTTGACAGGAGAAAGTGGTGTGCATTTGACAAGTATAAATATCGTCGAAAAGAACACATTAGCTCCTTGGAATTACTTGATTGATTTTTTTGATGTTTTTGCATAGGAGCCTGTGGTGCTGACCGACACAAACCTTGTGTATCCTGCTCTGAAGTGGGACCTCGAATACCTGCAAGAGAATATTGGCAACGGAGATTTCTCTGTGTATAGTGCCAGCACCCATAAGTTCTTATACTACGATGAGAAGAAGATGGCCAACTTCCAGAACTTTAAGCCGAGGTCCAATAGGGAGGAAATTAAGTTTCATGAGTTCGTTGAGAAACTACAAGCTATACAGCAGCGCGGGGGAGAAGAGCGGTAAGTTGCCCGGTCAGTAGAACTAGGGCATTCATTTTCCTGTACTTGTTTGAAGGTGTGGTGGAATTGGGTAAGAAGAGACTGGCATCTCCAGCCTCTGGGTTCCACGAAGGAATATTCTGCTCCGCTCTTCAGTAAAGGCTTTGAGTTCTTGATGGTTCTTTCTAGCTCGGTGGATGAGAATAGCCTTAGCCTTGAACTGTGAATCGAATTTCCTGTCTTAGGTAGATAGGGTGATGGTTGCCTTGCAGGGTCAGTTGGATGAAAGAAAGGCTTGACCATGCCTATGTGGGACTTATAATAAGACTGAAGGCATACGTTGTTCAAAGTGAGAAGTCATTTTGTGTTTCTGTTTGGGAGGGCTGTCCCAGGGTTCTGAAATTTCAACCTCAAAAGAAGATTCTTACTTAAAATCTTTTGACTTCTTGAAAAACAAAAGGCAACTGTGTTTTATGTGTGCAGGTATTTGTTTTTTTGTTGTTTTGTTTTGGGTTTTGGTTTATTTTTTTTGGGAGGTGGGGCAGACACTCACTCTGGAAGTCTGACTGGCCTGGAACTTGCCATATAGACCAGGCTGGCCTCAAACTCACTAAAATCCTCCTGCTTCTGACTTGAGTGCTGAGATTAAGGGTCCACACCACGTGTATTTAATGCCTATAGAGGGCAGAAGGCATTCTGTCCTCTGCAGAGGAGTTACAGACAGTTGTTAACCTCATGTGGGTCCTAGGAACTGAACCCCAGTCTCCTAGAGCTCTTTTTTTTTTTTTTAAAGATGTATTTATTTATTTTATATATATGAGTACACTGTCTATCACCCTCTTAAACATGCCAGAAAAGGGCATTGGATCCCATTACAGATGGTTGTGAGCCTCCATGTGGTTGCTAGGAATTGAACTCAGGACCTCTGGAAAAGCAGTCAGTGCTTATAACTGCTGAGCCATCTCTCCAGCCCGCTACTACAGCTCTTATTGACAGTTTGCAGTCTTTATTTTCAAATACTGTCCTGTCTGGGGACAGTTCATGCTGAAAAGTTCAGTAGTTTGTTATGATTTGGTTTAAGGGACATCAGGACTCTAGCTTTGGGAAGATCAGAACACATTGCTTGATACACTGTTTTATTCCAGTGGTCAAAAATAATTTGGAAAAGTGATTCTTTCTTCCTCTTTGTTTTTGTTTCCTCCTTTGAGGACAGCCCAGTTACGTAGGTTCCAGACAGCAGTCAGTCCCACGTTATAAAATTGTTCCTGGAGAATTGCTTTCACTGAGTACTTAATCGTAAATGACTGTCCCACATTTGGTGGCCGTATCTGGAGTATTCTGTAGTCTCCTGTCTTGTTTCTCTTTCTGGCTTCCTATCACCAGAATGTAACTAAGTGAATAGAGTTTAAATGTCTGGGCCAATGAGATGTTTCATTGGGTAAATGTGCTAAGTGCCAAGTCCGACAGCTTGAGTTAATAATCCGCAAGACCACCATGGTGGAGGAAGAGAACCAGCTCTCACAAGTTGTCCTTTGACCCCCACATTTGTGGCTTACCTTTCTTTCTTTCTTTTTTTCTTTTTCTTTTCTTTTCTTTTTTTTTTTTCTTTTTTTTCTTTTTTTTTTTTTTGGTAAGTATGTGTGCTATACCTGGCAGGGTGGTGTATGTGTGTAGTTGGCAGCACTCAGGAAGTAGAAGCAGAAGAATCAGGAGTTCAGGGCCAGCCTCTCTTATCCTGAGAGAGCCTAAGAGGTTCATTGTAGCTAGTTTTTCCAAGTTACTGAGATTTCTAACCAGTGTTGCCATAACTGTTAGGATTTAAGCAGTAAAGTCCTTTATTTTCACTCATACATGCTTGTCCTGGGTCACTTCATCTTGTTGATTCTTGCACACAAATTGTCTCAGTAGTTACAATCTGGAATTTTGCAGTTGGATGTAGCAAAGGGAAGAACAGAGTAGTGTGGACTATTTCCTAAAATCATCCTTGGAAACAACACAAATCCCTCTGTGACATTGTATCAGTCAATCCAAGTTCTCCCACAAAGAAGGGTAGCTGGTGAGCAGTGTTAGAATCAGCCACAGTGGTCATCAAGGGCCAGAGGAGGTGTGTCAGGTCTTGAGAGTCTGAAAGAAGTCAGATTTATCATAGACTTTGTAGACAGGCTTCCAGGGCACAAAATTGTGTGACATTTCCCTGTGCTTGGACCCTTTTCTATGAAACTTTTAATTCTTAGGTAGTCTGTACTTGGATCCAAAGCATTTCGTCTTTGAAGAGCTTGTTGTGGAGCAGAGCTCAGATAAGGAGAACGAATTCAGCTCTGTGACTACTGTTCAACTACTTGCATGACTACAGGTGTTCTGTTGGAGATGCTAGTAACAGCCTTGAGTTTCCAGGTAGAGAGGTACTACCATGGACCGATCACATATACTGATGGACCTTTTTTCTTGGGGAATGTAGGTTGTATCTGCAGCAAACACTCAATGACACCGTGGGTAGAAAGATTGTCATGGACTTCTTGGGTTTTAACTGGAACTGGATTAATAAACAGCAGGGGAAGCGTGGCTGGGGGCAGCTGACCTCTAACCTGCTGCTCATCGGCATGGAAGGTAAGGAACGCTTCCCAAAGCATGGCTCTGCATCATGCAGACGTGAGTTCTAATCCTGTCTCCACCACTTATTAGCCCTGTCCTGTGAACCAGTCACTGAACTTTTTAAGTCCTCAGCGTTCTCATCTGCAAAAGGAACAAGATAGCATTTTATAAGTAGCTACCACAATTGAAGGAGATAATGTCTAATTTAAGTCATTTGGATAGTGCCATGCAGTCTTGAGGGAGTTCTTTTCCTTTCTCAGTTGTGCTGTGAGCACAGAGGCTTAGATAGGGAGACCTCCTTGGAATGCTGCTGCATTCCATTGCATTGCAGGGTGTTGAGGGATCTATTCCTGTACAAATGGAATTTTTTTTTTTTTTAAAGACAGGGTCTCACTGTGTAGCTCTGGCTTGCCTGGAACTCAGTACATAGACCAGGGTGGCCTTGAAGTCACAGAGATCCACCTGAGTGCTGGGATAAAAGAAAGGCTGTATCACCGTGCTTGGCAGAAACTATTTTTCTAATATGGTGAAACCTTATCTCTTAAATACATACTTACGGAGTTCAAAATTGAAAGGATATAAATAGGCATTAGCCGTCAGTCTTCTCCGATTCCTCTCAGCTTCTCTGTTTTCCTCTCCAGAGACGCTTCATGGCATACTCATTTGTGTTTCTTGTTGGGAACTTTTATATAGACACAAGTAAATATGTAAATGTGTTTTGATTTTTTTAAATGGTTTTTAAATTCTTAATCTTATGTGTATGAATGGTTTGTGTACATGTGTGAATGTGTGTATATATGTGCACCTTCTGTGTACCTGGTGCAGGTGGATATAAGAAGGGGGCAATGGGTCCCCTCAAACTGGAGTTAAGGTGGTTATAAGCCATCATGTGGATGCTAGGAATCCAACCCTGGTCCTTTGCAAAAGCAACAAGTGCTCCAATCTGCTGCGCCACCTGTCTGGCCCTTTGCTTTTTGTTTTGAGTAGGAAGAAGTGTTTAAGTGCTGTCCAGGAGAAGTAACACTGTTTGCAGGGTGGAGTTATCTTTCAGTGTCCATCACTGGCTCAGTGCTAAGCCATCAACAGCTGTGTGATTGCTGAGTAAAGTTGGTGGTGAAAGAAACAGAATAATGTCATTGACCTGATTGAGCTCCTAAGTCTCTTCTCCTTTGACTGGTATTTCCTCAGATTTGTACTTTTTAATAGCACTAGTAAAGAGTTTTCTCACAGGGCAGCTTATGAATTGACATTCACCTGCCCCTTTAAAATCAACTTTGCCTTTTTAGGAAAAATGCAGTTCTGCTTTCCCTGGCTCTGGGTTAATCTCCAGCTTTCCTTTGCTGTGGCCAGGAGCAGGGAAGCGGGAGCCTCTGGTAGAGGTGCGAGGACTGCTTTGAGGATGCCGTTGGACTGTCCACAGTGGGAAGGCAGCCGTGTTGGCACACTAGGTGTTTAGTTTATGACAGGGTTTCACTGTATATCCCTGGTTGGCTATAAACATACTGTGTAGCTCAGGGTAGCCTGGCATTCACAGCAGTGCTTCTGCCCAGCCTCCTGAGTGCTGTGTACCAGCAAGTTCTCTAGACTCACATTGTACAGAAGGTACAGCTGTGACCTTAGCTATACAGGATAGATGGAATGTGCATTAGGGCAGAACTAATTCAAAGGAGCAGTGTGTGTGTGTGTGTGTGTGTGTGTGTGTGTGTGTACGTGTACACATATACATGTATATGTATATATATTGTGGTACTGGGGATTGTCAGGTCCTTGTGCATGCTGGCAAGTGCTTTACCATTAAGCTGCCCCAGCTGTTTTTAAAACATTTTCATGTTAAATCAGAGTCTTGCTAAGTTGTCCATGCTGGCTTTGAAATTATGATCCTCCTGCTTCAGACTCTCAAGTAGCTGGAATCAGGCCTGGCCAAGGTGACATTCTAAGCAATGTCTCTCTCTCTCTCTCTCTTTTTTTTTTTTTTTTTTTTTGTTTTTTGAGACAGGGTTTCTCTGTATAGCCCTGGCTGTCCTGGAACTCACTCTGTAGACCAGGCTGGCCTCGAACTCAGAAATCCACCTGCTTCTGCCTCCCAAGTGCTGGGATTAAAGGCGTGTGCCACCACTGCCCAGCTACAATGTCTCTTAAATTCTGCAGCCCTCTTCAGTAATTCAGTAATCTTTCTCTCCTTGAGAGTCAGCAGCCCAGTGTTGCTCTGAGTGATGCTGTATCCCACAAGTGTGGTGAGGTGAAGAACTCCTCAGGAGAGTGTGTGCCGTCAGTACCAGTCCTGTCCATCGTCACTCATTGTTTTGCTGTCCTTGGATTCTTGCCATAGTCAGGAAGAGTGTAAGCTTGTTGCCTGTCAGACTTATTTAATGAACTCTTGCTGCCAATAAGGGCATCAGCCACCATTGAGGATAATTTCCTGGCTGATGATAGACCTTGCCCATTAATGGTTGCTCAAGATTACTACTCATAAAATGGAACACTTGACTGATTGACTACAAGTTAAGTTAACCTTGGCCCGGAGGACAGCTAGCAGCACTGAGCTGTGTCTGCATGTCACTTGTGCAGTGGGAGCCACTACCTCAGCTAAGAAGGTGTCTTTTTTGTTGTTTTTGTTGGTTTTTTTTTTTTGTTGTTTTGTTTTTGCAGGAAACGTGACCCCTGCTCACTATGATGAGCAGCAGAACTTTTTTGCCCAGATAAAAGGCCACAAGAGATGTATCTTATTCCCTCCGGATCAGTTCGAGTGCCTCTACCCATACCCTGTCCATCACCCCTGCGACAGGCAGAGCCAGGTGAGCTGATGTGGTCTCAAGAGGGTGGAGAACTCTGGGCTCTAGGAATGCCTCTGAGATCAGAGGCTGGAATATCTTTGCCCTTCCTTTTGGGGGTGCATCAGGTCTGCTATACAACAAGCCCAGAGGATAATTTCACAGTGTAGCCTACATGTTCCAGGCTCCTGTGATGATCCCAGATATTTGTAAGTATAAACAGAACTAATTGTTGGGGAAGAAACCCCATCATTAATGTTGGAAAACATAGATTTCTTAGTTTGGTTTTGGTGTTTTTGTTTGTTTTTTGTCCAGTTTCATCAATTACAAATGCCTCCACCAACTTTAACAACTGTTCTCTTTTAATGTGTATGCTTCTTTTTGATAGGGAGATGGGTAAATCAATATTTTCTGTGTGAGTGTTTTGCCTGCATATATGTATGTGCACCATGTGCATGCCTGGTGCCTGTGGAGGTCAGAAGAGGATGTTGGATCTCCTGGGACTGGAGTTACGGATGGTTGTGAGGCCACCGTGTAGGTGTGGGGACCAAACCTGGGTCCTCTGCAAGAGCAGCAAGTGCTCTCAGCTGTGGAGCCTCTCTCCAGATCCTGACATCCTCTGAGGAGAAAGATGCCTGCTACTTCATGTAGCAGTCTTCCCGTTATAATTTATTTGGGGGGAAAGTCTGGAAAGGTTTGGCTAATGGATGAATCCTTACTCCTCCTGTCTTAAGGCTTTTGAGGAGTTCTTCAGAGCTCAGGAGCACTGAAGTCTAGAATTCATTATAGTGTAATGTGAGCATGGACTTCCTTAAGTTGTTCTCTGAGAGAGCCAGTTAATATCCAGTGTATCCTCTGCATATAAACAGTGAAATCACTTTTTAAGTCATTTTTTTTTTTAAAGCTGCTATAGCAATCACTAGACTGACCTTTTTTTCTTTCTTCACCCTTAGGTGGACTTTGACAATCCTGACTATGAGAATTTCCCCAATTTCCGAAACGTGGTTGGTTATGAAACAGTGGTTGGCCCTGGGGATGTTCTTTACATCCCAATGTACTGGTGAGGAGAGTAGGGATGGGGGCCTCTTGGAATAATTCCTTTCCTGTTTCCAGAAAGCTTTATCTGAGTCCCTTCTCAGTTGTAGCAGGATTATTTACCTGTAGGAAGATTAGCACGTCCAGACTCAACACACTGAGTATAGAGAACAGCTCTCTCTTAAGAAAGGGAGACAATTCCTCAAATCCAAAGAGATCTGTATTCCCTGTACTAGCTCTTCATTATTTGGAAACCAAATGCCACAGCCCCCAGCCCACTGTGTGTTTCACAAGATGAGCTTAAAGCACCTGTCTTCACGCTTTCCTTTAACTGAACTATATGAGTTATGGTTAAAGGTAGTTCCTGAGCTCTTGCTTCTTTTGTAGGGGGCTCCCACCCCTAAGAGAATCAAATATCCTCTCAGAGCTCATCCTTGTCTCTAGAACATACATAGGAGCCCCTTCTTTCTTTTCTTTTTCTTTTTAATAGGTGGCACCACATAGAGTCATTACTAAATGGGGGAATTACCATCACTGTGAACTTCTGGTATAAGGTGAATATTTGTGGGGTTTTCTTGTTGTTGTTGTTATTGATATATATATACACACAGAAATATAATTTTTTATTTGTGTGTGTGTGTGTGTGTGTGTGTGTGTCCGTGTGTCTGTATGGAACTGGGGCTGGGGTGAAGTAGCCATATGACTGGAAGTGGTTTGGGCTGGGCTGGGGTTGTTGATTATCCCTGGATGTGATTTGCAGGGAGATGGAGAAGAATAAAATTGAACTGTTCTTTTTCTAGAAGGGAGGCTGGGACTAGAGAGGTAATGCTGTAAGCCTGGTTAAAGGTCGTTTCTGAGCCTTTGCTTCCTTTGTAGGGGGCTCCCACCCCTAAGAGAATCGAATATCCTCTCAAAGCTCATCAGAAAGTAGCCATCATGAGAAACATTGAGAAGATGCTTGGAGAAGCCTTGGGGAACCCACAAGAGGTAAGGACTGAGGACATTCTCTGTAGCTCCTCTGTCTCAGTAGTGCTGTCTTCTCCATAGACTTGATTTGTATATTTAGGAAATCTTTTTTCTGTCGAGAGCTGGGCTTGACTGGCGGATCCATTATAATCTGTTCCATGCTAGTAGTAACGTTTGCCTTGGGGCATGTGTGCCATCTGGGGACCCCTGAGCGGATTCTTGTGGAATGGGAAGTGTGTAATAAGGCATCTCCTTGTGCTCTCCCAGCTGGGCAGGTACATTACTGGTCCATTGGATAAAAGGGGGAGGTGTGTGTTTTACTTGCTTTACCTCCTTCCTATAGTCAGCCTCAGCATCAGGGGCCTATGGGGTTGAGAGCACCACTACTAACTGCAGGTGGCCTTTTGTTGAAGATGGTGAAGCATTTAAAATTCTTCAGGCACATTGGAAAAGTCTACAGACACACTTTCAGGTGTTCGAGGGTTATTGGCTCCTCAGACCATTTTCTGTCTGATGGCTGCTGCTTGCCCATACACAGGGTATTATAAAAAGGAAGGAAAATCATCTGGGCCTCCAAAGGGTCACTGCCCTAGAATACTAAGTTGATATTCAGGAATGTTGATTAGAAAACTTACAAGATCTGAAGATCATTTCCCTGCTCTTAGCTGAATATTGCTTGTCTCCAGGCACACCCAGTCCTGCCAGGGTCAGGAGATAGGTGGTTCTGACCAGCTTCTTATATCTCTTTACAGGTGGGGCCTTTGTTGAACACCATGATTAAAGGCCGTTACAACTAACCTGCCAGAGGTCAAGACCTCCTGCCAGGTGACTGCTGTCCTGTCCACATGCTTCGTTGATGAGGACAGGACACTCCAAGCACTAGTATTGCACGCTGCACTTAATGGACTGGACTCTTGCCATGGCCCTGGAGGCAGGTGTCTGAGGCAAGGCAGGGTAGTTGACTCCACTCCCATTTGGAAAGGTTTCTCACCCTTGCCTCTTGAGCCCCAGAACCTTCCCTCTTTGTCCCCCTGAAGTCCTGCATTTAGTGTGTGGAGTCCCAGCTTCTGGTTGTAATCATGTCTGTGTTAGTCTGTTAACCTCAGGGTGTGTGTGTGTACATGTGTGCATATGCATGTGTGTATACACACACATGCATGTATCTGTTCCTTGTTCCCTCTTCCTGGGTCAGGATGTCACTTCTGGCTCTCAGCTCCTGTCTCCTGAAGCCTCAGTGGCTTAACCTGGGAGGAGAGATGCTCCTGTATCTCTACAGCGTCTGGGCTGTGGTGCCAGAATGAATCTGCACGTCAGTCTGCCGTCTGCCAGTTTTTGCAGCATAGTCAGGCTACAAACCAGGTGGCAATAACTGCTGGGACCCTAGTGGGGGCATTGAGAAGGAGGCTTATCTCTGGGAGCCTAGGTAGCCTTCTAGAGGAAGAGGATTAGATAGGATTCCAGGTGAGAACTACATGCTCAAGCCATACATAGAAGGAAAACTTGGGGACCTAAAAACAGAGGATTGTGCGTATGTCTAAATATAGGCAGATGCAGCTGTTCTCTGTCAGTACCAGCTCTTGCCCCTGTGCTGCACTAAGGGGATTCTAGCTCTGACTTCTTTGGGCTTCAGGGGTATGAACCTCTGCATGTGTGTGTACACATCTGCACACTTGTATGTATGTGTGTTCACACTTGCCATCCTTCTTGCTTACTAAGGTTCTCTACTGCTTACATTGTCCAGTGTGACAGTACGGTGTGAACCCCAGATACTGCCTGACTTAGCCTTTAGCTTTTAAACTTGGATTTTAGCCATCCTATCTTGGTCAGACCTTACTGCAGCCTACCTAAAGCTGACTGGCTCAAGCCTCCAGGTCCCGTGTCTTTCCCTGTCCAGGCCACATCCCCTGCTCCTGCTGAGCTTCCTGGCTGAGTAGATGAAATGGGGTCAAACTTAGGCAGCTAACTTAATACCTTTCATCCACCTCAGGGCAAGGGAAAAAATGTCCTCTTGCCTCTTGGAGCCAGCGCCTCTGTCAGACCCAACAAAGCGTGGCATGACAGCTGGAGTAGAACTGGTAGAGCTTGGAGACAGAATTTACTTTTCTGTTGGTTCTGTTTATGGGAACCCTCCTTAGGGCTGCAGCTCGGAGCTGGGCAGCTCAGTGTTACACAGCACAGAGCGCCATCATTCACATCTGTTAAGAGGGAGTGGTGGCCCTGTGTCCACTTACCTCAAGTCCCTTCTCCATCATCCATTTCTCTAAAATCTGAGTTAGAAGTCTGATTTTATTCTTTCCTTTGTCACCTTTAATCCCCTTCCCTGTAGATTTGACCTCCAGTGTGCAAGCTGTGGGTCTTAGCCCTGAAGCTCAGCTTGCAGTGCCCCATGGACTGAAAAGATGCATGTGTATGCTTGCGCACCCCTGTGTGCACTTAGGGGAAGGGATCTTTAGTACCCCTTTCTGGGGGCTATGATGCAACGTGGGTGTGCAGACCTGGTACCTTCTTGAGTATAGCTCTTTAAATTCACCCAGTGCTGGACAGCGTGATTACAATAAACTCATGCCTCCATCTCTTTTGGGAAAGAGGAACATAGCAGAGGAGCAAGGCAGAGCGGTATCAATTTGGCCACCATGACGGATTTTCATTCTCAGCAGATCTATGGCCCCGGCTCTGCCCTCAAAGGTGTCAGATGTGTAGCAGGGGTCTGCTTAGTTGATCCTTCAGTCTACTCTGCCTCTCACGGGTCTGACCTAGAGTGGCTGGGAGAAAGGAGAGAAAAGGTGAGCTCTGGGACCATCACAGGATTGGCTCTGATGCTGGTATGATGTCATAGCTGTTCCTGATTTTAGACACCTGATATGTACCTATTGCTTTTAGTTCTGTCCCTCCCAATGCTGCATGATAGCTTCTTACTTCACAGATGAAGAAACCGCTCAGAGAGTAGGAGAAGAGTGGTAGTCAAGACCAAACTAATGCTGTTTGGCTCTAAAGCCACCCCTCCCCTGATCCTCCATTTCTTCCAAATGCTGTTGGTTCTCTACCTCACCTCAAGCCTTGTTCCCCAGACAGTGTGCAAGCAGGCTCAGGCAAGAGGGTGTGGAAGGGTGAAAGGTTTGGGGGCTTCAGCTAGGGACATGGGAAAGCTGCCTGGAAAGCCATATTAACAAGTGAAAGGTTCTGGGAAGAAGTGGAAGAGTGAGCCCTGGCTCTGCTGGGGAGGGGTGCTGTGTATTCTGGAGTGTAGGTCTCATATCTCCTCTCAACACACCTCTGCATTCGATTCAGGTTCCGCTGGGCCACTTCCTCCTGTGAATGACATGCAGGATCTCACCTAGGTTAGGGCTGTTGAGGCTTCAGTTGTACTTGCAACAGAAGAAGCATTGCTACAGTGTCTACCCATTCTAGCCAGCAGCACAAGAGTCAGATGTGCCAAGGAAGGTGGAGACTTGGGCTTGTCCTGGGGTCAGCCATGTTGCAAGCTCTCACATTTATATCAGCAGTACAGTGAAAACTACTGTTTTGTGAAGTCAAATATTTGCTGGGGGGTTGGAGTTACGGGGTGGAGGAGGGGCTGTTCTGGGCATCAGTTGAGCAGATGCCCAGGATGCCTGGGGGAGACCAGCTTCCCCTACAAATCAGAGCTCTAAATTACAAGGTTTTTACCAACGCGAACAGTTGGGGGAAGTCGTCTGCTCTCATTTGCGTAATGGTTTCTGTCACTGGTGATTAGACACAGGATGAAGGAAAAGAAATTTGACAATTAGGAATGAGCCATCATTAATCTGAATCTGTTAGGAGACAGAGAGAGGAAGGATCCTTACTAGTGGGCCAACCCAGTATGTGGAGACACTCCCTGTCCCTGACCCCAGAATCTTCTGGGCCACATACCCTTTTGGAGTTCCCACAAGTATGGGTAGAGCTTGCATGCCTTCATAGACTACGAGTCCAGTCCCAGCTTGAGGTTGATTTGCAAACCGACATCTTTCTGCATGAGCCCCGCAAAGTTGAAGGTAGCTGAGTGAGTGGTGGGCACAGTAGGCTAGTTATGATGTGTGCTTAGTTACAGGAGGTGTTTCTGTAGTCAACACTGTTAAGCTCCACCAGTGACAGAGAAGGATCTGTCACTTCCCAGCACTTGAGCTTGTGCAGGAAACCTGATCTTTATCAAAGCCCAGACCCTGGTGGAAGTTGGAAAGGAGACCACTTAAAGAGTAGCAGAGCCGAGGTGTGTGCAAGGAGGGCTGGTGTGAGGAAGAGCGGGGTGCAGCACAGGCTGCCTGGGGAGGAGACTCTTCCTCAAGCCTCTCAGCAGCATTGACTGCCTCTGCATCAGTGAGCCGTTGCTGTGGGGAGCGTTGAGGTTCCTGGCTCAGTGACCCAGTGATGTGGCTATTAAAAAGGTGTGGAGAATCCAACTTAGATCTTCCAGTGTCTGAGACTTACCTCACCACTCACCCCCGTCCCTTCAAATGCCTACGAATAGTAATCTGTACCAAGTAGTAGTCCTCACCATTAATGTGTTCCTTAGATCCCAGGTCCCCTCAAGGCTTGGGGAGAGGGGGCTCCTCTGTCTCTTTTCATAATGTGAACTTCTCAAGGATGGTGCTATCTCAGTCCTTGGTAAGTTCCCTACCTCTGTTGTCTTTCATCCTTCAAAACTTGGTGCAGAATTTAGCAAGGGCTACCAGCAGTGACCCTCTGATCAGTTTTACCTAGATGGCCAGGTGTGGGGATGAGGGTAGCTCAGGGTTCTAGAGCCCAGACCTTTCTGGTTCCTATTTCTCTTGGCGTCCTCTTAACCCATCTCTAAGTGGCTCTTTGAGCTTTCGCATACCCAGGCTCTCAGTAGCCTCTTTACCAAGGCTCTTTTCTTCAAAGAAGCTCTCTGGCTCCTATGCTGGACAGCTTGGCTAGAGGCTCCCTCTCCGCAGGGTTTCTCTCTGTCCCTGCTTCACTTCTGACCTCAGGTAGCTCTGCTGCTGTGTCCCTGCTGCGTTGCTGTGTCTGTCTGCTCTGTTCACTTGCCATTCCTTGGTCTTTCCATGCTGGGTCAGCTTGTCCTGCTCTGGCGGTCCTTTCTACTATGTCTTCAGTCAGCGCTGTTTAACTACAGACCCATAGGGTCCTGACTGCAGCCCTGTTTTGAGCACTTTGGGGATGTTTCTGGAGGAATAGAGGCTCAGAAACTGGTGTCCTCAAGGCCCATGGGCCTGTGATTAGCGATGCCTTGGAGACAATTGGGGAGGGACCTGGAGAGGTGAAGTACTTCGAGAAAGAGGCCAGGCTCGGGAAACCAGGGTAGCAGGAGCCAGCTCTGTGTTTCCATCTGAGTGTACCCTCGTGCCTTAGGGTCCAGCAGTTCAGGGATGAGGGACATTTTCTGAATGTCTCCTAATTTCTCTCAGGTCTTTGGCTCAGTGTCACCAAGTTTGACAGACCCCTTCATTCCTGAGCTTGCTAGAAGGGAAGCAGCATATTGAGTAGTCTGGTGTCAAGAGTGGAGGCCTCCCATGAGAAAGGCTTGAATGGTAGGGGACAAGAGGAAGGGCCCAGTGGTCCGTCAGCTTATCACCAGATGACTCTCCATTCCTCCAAGAGAATAAGTACAACAGTTGATTCAAGAAGTTTCTTTAAAACTGCCCGCCCTCTTCACCTAAAATCTGTTCTCATGTTAGGAAGGAATGTGTGTCCTTAATTTTCAAGGGGAAACAGTCTAGTGTTTAAAAGCATGTGTCTGGGGTCTGGTCCCTTCGGTACATTTCTAGCTTGCTACTTACCAGCTGGGTTTGACCTTGGTTGATTCATTTAACCTGAGTCTGTTTCCTTTACTATAATGACTTGTGGGGGTGGGGGTTTGAAAATATCTACCTCAGGGTTGCTGGATTAACTGAAATAATGTCTGTAAAGCTTTAGCACAGTGCCTGGCAAGCACTTAATAAATGGCTGTGGTGGTGGTGGTTTATAGTATGACTTATTTTAAAAATTTGGCTTCAGTGATGTATAAGATTTCCAGTGACACATCCTCTCTAAACCCATGCCTCTTCTGCCTGGTCAACCAGACTCCTGCTCACTGCTGCCTGGGCGTCTGAGCCCCGCACTGACCTGTTGTGGGAGCGCAGTTGCTCCTCCTTCCTGGAGAAGCTATTGCCTCTCACACACCTAGACACTGACACAGGTGTGAGCACCTACCCCTGCTCACACAGGTCTCCCAACTGTCACAAGGACCTGTTGCCACTCCTTGTAAATTCCTCTGGAAAAGAGTATGACAGCTGCGGCCCCTGTGGCTCACTTTTATGACATTCAGTGTGTTTAAATGACAAGTGTGTTGAGATTGCTCGAGGGCATAGGGAATTCTAATTGAAGAAAATGGGTGGGCGTTAACATACTGTTTGTTAAGTGCTTCTGTTTCAGGCACTGTGCTAGTCCCTTGCACTGAGTGCTCCTGGTTCAGTAGGGGAGTTAAGGTTGCATGTGGACAAGCACCTCACTCAACTCACAGTAGGGTACCGACAGTAGGGTGGCCGCCTATGGAACAATACAGCCCGAACTGATAACTGGAAGATATGTAGCTACTCAGGTTGCAGGAAAAGTAGAAGGTGTGTTTCTGCCCAACTTTCTCTTGTGTCTAGTCTGCCCAAAGAGTTTGCCAGAGAAAGGACCAGATGTAGTAACAGGAAAAGAATAAAAACCTTTGGTTAGTCACAGAAATCTGGCAATCTGCTTGCTGGCCCACATTTGTTGTGAAGGGCAGATAGATTGGACTGGACTACTTAAAGTGCCCCACTGACCTCTCGGACAGCCTAGCCGCTAAACAGGTTACTCAGGCTTCAGCCTGAAATTTACTTGTGTGTGTGAGATTACCAGCACCTCCCACAATGGGATCCCACTGATCTTCTGGACTCTGTACCACCCCTGGCTACCTCCCTTTGTCTTAGGGTGCCAAATTTTGATGGTTCCCTCTTCAGCCGTGAAGCCTCTCCAGGCTCTGGTGCTAGCCCCATTAGGGGTTTAGCCTTATGCTAAGCTGTCCCTCTGGGCAGCAGGGAATTTAGAGTCACCTGCAGTCACCTCTTTTATGTAATTCTGGCCTTGGGCCTTGACTTTCTTCCCCATTGCACCAGCCAAATTTATTGGTTTATTCTTTTTGCTTAAGACCTGTTCACTTGGTCATTAAGGTCAATCCTGTCTTTAGGGAAGCTCTGTACATTAACCCAAAGTCGGCATGTGTGGACCAGGTTTTTATTCTGTTTGAGTAGATAGTGTGTAGTGCAGTGTAGGGGAGAGGTTGAGAACGATGAACACACACTGGGTCTGCCGTTCTGCATGACTTTAAGGAAGTACAAGTTGGCTGGACTTGAGCTCTTCATCGCCACACACTGGACAGTTACACAAAACAAGCTAGGTGAGGAAAGGCTCAGCCGTGCTCCTTATCCTCCAGGGTCCAGGCTTCTGTCCTTACAGCTTCCCAACTAGGTCCTGTGGCCAGTTGTCAGCGCCTGAGCAGGGCACAGGGGTGAGCATCAACCGCTCAAGGCTCCTTCCCCTCATCAGTGACTTGCAGCTTTGTCAGGGACCTTATCCCCATTGCCATCTCTGGGCAGTGATTTTACAGAAGTCATTTTCTACACTATAAAAATACAGAACTGTGAAGTCAATACATTAGACCTATTTTCCTCTCTTGAGGACTAAAGATAATTGTCTTTAAAGATAATCGAAGGTTTGTACTAGCTGGTGACAGTAAGGGATGGAAGGAGATGCTGGTGTGTGCAGGGTGTCACAGTAGGGCCACAGTGTTGCAAACAAAGTTGTCACATGCTGTTGCACTAGTCTGCAGGCAGATCACCCCTGGCTAGAAGATGTTGCTTCTGCACATCTTTGAAATTTCACTTCTGCCTGTCCTTTATAGTCAGCATAGCCATGGCTCTTTGAAGGACTTGCATGACACACCGCTGTGGCCACCATGCATGAGTCTGAGTCCTCACTTAACCACTTCCTAACGCTAACCTTAGTTAACGTCTTTGGGCCCCAGCTTCCTGGTTTGGTCTGTGAAATAACAGGTAGCTTGCAACGGTGAGGGTTTGTGAGGCAACTTCAGACCCAGCTCAGAGAGGGCACTTGGGAAATGTGTTTTATTACAAAAACTATAGTGTTTTCTGGGTGCAGGAAGAAAATCTGCCAGTAGTAGAACTTTAATTACTTTACCCTGATTCTCCAGATACAGTTCTCAAAGAATTCACACAGAATAGGTGTAGCTGAGGTGAAGAAAGAAAAAAAGAGATCATAGGTGATGGAGGGGACTAGAAATCCATAAAGCAGGGCTGTGTTAAAGATGGTTCTGCCAGGACAGGATCTCAGGGAGCAGGGATCGAGACCCAAACCTGTTGAAGGGGCAAGAGGGTGTGCAGGGAACAGCTGCTGGGTGGGAAGAATTTAAGTGTCCGGGTGGTGACTAAAGCACAGAGTGGAGGCTGTTTGGTTCTGCTATGCCTCAGCCACTCATCTTTAAAGTCACCACTACCACTGCCTTTTGGGGTTGCTTTCACATGAAAGCATTACAGAACATAAACACTGTAAAGGCCCCTTCCGGAGTTGTTCCTGAGACTGAGGGTTGGGGGAGCTTTTATAGAGAGGTGGGCCACAGGAGTTCAGATTTTCAGATTACAGGTTGTCATGGCCTTAGCTGGGAATCAGCATGTCCATCAGAATACTGCCATCCTGCCACATCTGACTGGCTAGAATTCTCAAGAAGTAAAAGCACTGTATGCAAGAGAGCCTTCTGAAGTTGTGTAGACTACGCTTGAATTTTGGTTTCACTTTTGCCTTATGTTGACTGTCAATTACTTTGAGCTTGAATACATTAACAGGTGCCCTCATATGGCTTCTAGAAATGAATGAAGTGAGATTGTGAACTCGGTGCCTGGTGTATGTTAGCTTCCTTTGCTCCTTGGAGGCAGGTTGTTTGTCCAACAGAGGAGGAAAGACTTGGTTGTTTGTGTCTTAGCATGAACAGTGCCAAAATTTCCTTTCTCTTTTGGGGAGATCTGTGGCCCCAAGGGAGTAAGAATAGAGTCACAGGAGGGGAGTGTAGAACTACGGTATTGAACATGGGGTGGGCTGTCTTTGATCATCTAGTCCTCATGGGGACTGAGTACATACAGCAGACTGAGAGGAGGAGAAAGAGGGTACCACCGTGTGCTGTAAGAAAGGCCAGGTAAGGACAGAACTCAGCTAAGGATGAGGAGATGAGAACTCTCAGCAGAACCCTGTGCCCACAGGTCAAGCCTGCGAGAGAACGACAGCCGGCCAGGCTGCATCGTGGCCCACCAAGAAAGGAAACAGTAGAAAGGATATGGTATTGAAGTGGGAAAATGTTTTAATTATTTTTAGAGCCAAGAAATTGCACCACCTAGTCAAGATGTAGGATAAATACCTAAGCTGGGTTCTAGAATTTCGTGAGCAAGTACAGCTGGGGGCAGAAGAGCATCAACCCAGCACATGGGCCGACGGCAACTTTGGTTTATGCTGGAAACCCTGTGACTGTGCTTTACATACCCACAAGTAGGAGTTTCTAGGTTCCTTAATCCTGTTGGTGCCTAACCAAGGTTTCTGGCTATTTTGCAATCTCAGTCATCTAAAACAATAGCCCGGATACATGGGGTGATTTCATTGCATTCTTGCTAGACAAGCATCTAGCTAGGGTGGAGGCTTCAGAAAAAAGGGTAAGTATGTTTAATTGCATCAAACTCGTGTCACTGCTGTTTGCTTCAAATAATTTGTAGGTTTGGGGGCTTTGTTTTGGTTTGTGTTTTTGAGATGGTCTCATGTCACCCAGACATACTTTGAACTCTGTCCTGCTGCCTCAACCTTTAAGTGCTGTCTTAAGTGTGTGTACTCACACATGTTCTCTTAGTTAAATCCTTGACATACAGAGGAGAGTTTGTTACAATAAGCAGGTTTGCTGTGTAATGCCAACATTTTAAAAGTACTTAGTGCTTAAGTTGATTTTTTAAAATCAACTTTAAAAACTGAGTTTTTTAAAGTCTCACTTCTTTCTGTGTAGTTTGGGACATTTAAAATGACTAAGACCTTGCCTTAAATCCTTATGAAAGTTAGTTTGGGTCAAATGAATGAAGTACTTAAGAAATCAAAGATGGTTGTGCTGGCCTGTGCCACCTATAATCCTGGCATTTCGAGGGCTTTGCTGAAAGCTATAGCAAGACCTGTCTCAAACAAAACAGAAAGTAAATACATCAAATAATATTTGCCATTTTCATACTTAAGGGGTTTAAATGTAATCGAGATACTCTGTTTTATAAGCAAATAAATTCAGAGATTTGTAAGCTTAATTTAAACACTTACAGAAAGAACTGAAGCTTGAATTAGCCTGAGTAGTTGTTTCTATGGAGCAGAAAAGTCATCCCTATAGCCTGAGAGCTCTCTTGACTGGATTTCAGCCATGTCAGTCCACCTCCCAAGTACACACAGCTGGCAGTCAAGAGAGTACACCACTGCTAGAGCACAGGGCATCCAAGAGGGGCACCACTGTTAGTCAGAGCACAGGGCATCCAAGAGGGGCCACCACTGTTAGTCAGAGCACAGGGCATCCAAGAGGGGCCACCACTGTTAGTCAGAGCACAGGGCATCCAAGAGGGGCCACCACTGTTAGTCAGAGCACAGGGCATCCAAGAGGGGCCACCACTGTTAGTCAGAGCACAGGGCATCCAAGAGGGGGCACCACTGTTAGTCAGAGCACAGGGCATCCAAGAGGGGCCACCACTGTTAGAGCACAGGGCATCCAAGAGGGGCCACCACTGTTAGAGCACAGGGCATCCAAGAGGGGCACCACTGTTAGTCAGAGCACAGGGCATCCAAGAGGGGCCACCACTGTTAGAGCACAGGGCATCCAAGAGGGGCCACCACTGTTAGTCAGAGCACAGGGCATCCAAGAGGGGCACCACTGTTAGTCAGAGCACAGGGCATCCAAGAGGGGGCACCACTGTTAGTCAGAGCGCAGGGCATCCAAGAGGGGGCACCACTGTTAGTCAGAGCGCAGGTGTTTGGCCAAATAACTACTTTAAAGGTCTTCAAAATTGATAGCATTTAAGTTAGAAATCCCCATCTGAAGAGATTTCTGACTTCTATGCAAAATCAGCCAATCTAAGGACGATAAAGTCAGAGTTCCTACATGACAGCAGTGGCTGGAGCTGAGCAGCAGCTGTGTGCACTCCCATATGCGTTCATTCCAAGTGGTCGGTCTCCATTCTTCATTATTGGACCTTAACACCTGGTTTGTGTCATGTGATCTGTGTGCCCCATATAGACACTTGAGTGAATGGGTGATCCCTGAATTTAAGCTCTCTGGAGTTCCTAACAGCTGATACTGTCTAGCCAAGGATAAGCCAGGAAGAGTGCAAGTTGTGCACATCTCTCTGCTCTCCTTATCTCCAGCAAGGCTGTCTTCCCATCTCATCTGGGTCTAAGGGCTGCTCCCAGCTTGTGTAGGAAATGTGAGAATCCCTTGCTTAGGCTGTGACCAGTCTATGACCAGACAGCTCAGTGGACTTCTGGCCACCTGCCTGGTCTGATGTAGCCTTGACTGCTCTGAGAGGTAACAGGCTCTCCTGGTCTACCTGGTCTTCCTGGGCTTGTGACTCTTCTTCCTCCATCTCTGTCACCACAGCCCACTGCATTACCTAGTTTAGAAGGCAGATGACTGCAGCTTAGGAGACAGGCAGTGGATTTGGAAGTGTTTGATAGACTCCAGTGACCATTTAAGGGGCAGCTAGTAGAAAGCTTTTTAGTTTGTAGGCAAGGGAGGCCACTGCACAACTGTAAGTAGATCTCCAGAGGTGGGAAATATGAAATAGCAGACAGAGAGTCTGAAGCTCAGGAGGATATAAAATAGCAAAGACACTCCCAGGAGATCCTGATGCGCAGAGTCACGAAGGAGGGGCACCATGGGAAGTCTATGAGGTTGTAACTGCACAAATGCTTTGGGGCACATAGAGAGGGCAGGTGTGATCCCAGGGCAAGAGAAATCTCTAAAACAGCTGCCAGGTTCCTCATCATGTCTGTAGATGTGGCAGATACATCTGAACCAAATGGCCTTGAAGCTTTGGCGAAGAGCTAGATGCGGTGAGCGTTGATTAATGGACCCACATCAGTCTGAATGTGAAGGAAGTCTCCAGAAGTATACCTTAGGGCTCAGTCTAGGCCTGCATCCTGTCTGACATGTTTATTGACAGCTGACTGAGGCAGCAGGCTCATCAGATCTGCAGGTGATAGAAGTAGGAGGTAGGAGGGGCAGCTAATACTTTGCATGAAAGAGTCAGGATTCAAAATGATTTCAACAGGCTGAAACACTGGGCTGGAACCAACAAGATTAAATTTAACAGGGATAAATGTAGAGTCCTGCACTTAGGTTAAAACAAAATCAATGGCATAAGTACTGGATAGGGGGGCGGACCCAGCTTGACAGCAGTTCACGGAGAAAAGACCTGGGGGGGTTTAGTTGACTGAAAGCTCAATATGAGTCAACTGTGTGATGTGATTACTAAAACCCTAATATAGTCATGTGTAGTATTAACCAACACAACAGCAGGATGGAGGAAGGTGTGTGTGTGTGTGTGTGTGTGTGTGTGTGTGTGTGTGTGTGTTGCTGTTTGCTGGGATGGTCAAGGCACCTCTGGAATACAGGGTCCAATTTTATGATCATTGCATTTTGTTCTGTTTTCTAAGGGTGGGTGCAAACAAAGGAATTCAGTTGATAGGCAGCCTGCGGGGCAATGATGGGCATGGATACTGTTAGAAGTTTGCCAGAGGCTCTGGGGTGCTGAGATTTTTGGAATGGAGTCTACTCTGGCCCACACAGAGGTGTTGTAACGGAAGTACTTTTCTGAGACATAGAAGAGAAGGATGTAAGCCTGCATTCCCTTACTTTTTTGATGGATGAACATGTCCGCCTTCCCAAAATCAGCATGAGGAACAGAAGGGAGTTTAGGAGGCAGTGAGGTGGGAGGGAATCTGTACATCCAGAGCTCAAGCACCCCATCTCCAATATGTTCCCTTGGGGCAAGCCGCCCCTGCTGTGGCCACAGCGTGGCGCACTTGCTCCACGCAGAGATCCAGAGTTACTTTTTGTGTTGCAATGGGAAGCAAGGATAGCACAGTGCTACCCACACTGCTCACTTGGGGGAGCCCGAGAGCCCACTCTGCACAAGTCAGCTAGGCCTGAGATTCCTGTGTGACAAAAAGACAAGAGTCTGGAGATGAATCCACAGCCCAGACCCTGGACCCTGACTATGGCACCCGCTGGTGCCATGCTTCCCAATATGGGCTACATTTCATATGGCCCACCATGCTAGGGGCCACTCTTTTGACAGGAGAGCCCAGAGATCAGGGGCATCACAGCTGTGGGGTCATGGAAGGCCCTAAATGTCAGTGACAGGTCATGTGACTGGTACTAGCTCACCTCAGCTCTGTTATGTCTTTAATCATGGTCGTTCAGTAACACTGCTAAGGACTTTTCAGTCTTACAAGTGAAGAGTCGTCATTTAAGGCAAGGACTGCAGGAACAGGGGTCTCCAGAGGAGGGGCTGGGAAATACGGATTTCTAGTTACATCTGAAGAATCACTTTGAAATTCTGGCTAGAGCCTAGAAGTCTGAATCCTAGCCAATTTCCCAGTTGAGTCTAATGTTCTCTGACTACATTGCCTCAGCCCAGCTGGGCACAATGAGGCCATCATGGGTCTGGGCTGGCAAAAGCGCAGGCTTGCTTTCCAGGTAACCAGGTAAGTCTGGGCATGGGAACAATCCCTCAAAGTTTGAGCCTTAGCAGATGGAAGAGCCATAGAGGAACTTGGATGTAGGCACCCAGAGAGGGGAACACTTGATAGCTGGGGATGGAACTAGTGTTTGTTGAGTGTAATGAGTTGTTGAAAGGAATGTGGTTAGAATGTATTAGGTGAGACCAAGAGATCAGAGCCGGAAGGAAGTGAGGAGTACATTGGAGGACTGAGAGGAAGGTTTGCCATATCCTGATGGAGCCAGGAGGACTGGAAAAGGAGATTGCCATGTTCACTGAAGCCCCTGGGGGCAGCTATTCACTATGGTTTGTGCAGAGGCATTGAGCCCCAAGCTCCTGACTAGTCAGTGTTCTGGATTAAGAGGGACATGGATGCTCCTTGAGAGTATCCAGGAGACCTTACCTGATCACCCTGGGAGTGGTGACACTGAAGTGTGTATGTTCATGTGAGAAGATTTTCCCATCTCCTTATGTTACCTACAGTTACCATTTTACTCTCCTAGTTTCTTGTAGGGCTCAGCTCCCTGAGAGGCGAGCACCCCTTCAGCAGTTCATGAACACTTGGCCATCTGCTGACTGATGATACTTTCAAGAAAGTCTGAAGACCCTTGCATTGCAACATCACAGAAAGATCCCTCAATTTCCAAATCATTGATCAATGGGACTTGCATGCAAAGGGAGCTTGCATCCCCTCTAATGATGGATGTCACTCCAGCTTAACCTTAGGAGTGAATGCACATGCAAATACACAACACTGTACACCTCTGAGGAGCGCACAGCCTGATGTGGAGATGAGATACATTCTCCACAGAAAAGGGAGGCCTGGTAGTGAGGTAGAGAAGTTCTGGGAGTCTGTTGGCAAAGGTGGGATGGGATCAACAAGCCCTACAAAAGAAGGCTGGAGCTGCCAGACACGGCAGTTAAGAGCACTTGCTACTCTTCCAGAAGAGCTCTCCACACCCACGTCATGTGGTTCACAACCACCTCTGATACCGTTTTCTGTATCACCCTTATACATCAGGCAAACACACACACACACACACATAAGTAAATCTTGTCGGGTGGAGGGGACACCTAGGTGGAGGGCAGCTAGAGCCACCCTTGCAATGGGTAGGGTTTATGGGAAGAGGTGTTCTGTGTGTGAGCTAACTAATAAAGAGGAAGAAAACACAACAGAGGTAAGGCACAGGATGGTATTCTACAAGATCAAAACGACAGAAGCAAGGATGTATCTGAGGCCTAGAGGACAGTGATAGAGCAGCTTTGATGAGAGCAGAGACCGCTGTTGAGGTGGAGTGAGGGAGAAGAGCCTAGAGGGCTGGCTGCAGATGCTGGATGGCTAGTACCATAGAAACTCGGGTTGGCCTTAGCCTAGTAGGAAAGGAGAACACAGTACAAGTGAAAGCACCCAAGAAAGTGATGATTTAAACACACAAAAAAGGTAAGTGGGGTTGGGACCATGAGAGTGGAGGACCTTCATGGCCTGGTGTATGGCTCAGTGTAGAGCACTTGCCCTGCACATCCAAGGCCATAGGTTGAATCCCTACCACCACTTAAAAAGAGTAGAGGTCACTGAGATGGAAGGAAGGGAACAGGAGGTCTATACACCAAGATTGACTCAGTTTGTTTATTGAGACAGGGTCTCATTATGTAGACCAGATAGACTAGCCTAGACCTCCTAGAGATCTGCCTGCATCTGTCTCCCAAGTGCTGAAATTAAAGGTGTGCCTAACCACGCCCAGTCCAAAGTCAACTCTGAGGAGCATCTTGGGTCAGCAAAGTACACTGGAGTTGGTGACTGGGATGTCAGCTAGATGGAAGGCAACTGAGAGAGAAGGTGGAGAGGAAATGGAGGCTGCAGGTAGAGATGGTTGCAGAATTATCTTTCCAAAGGTACAGAGGACCAAAGGCAGGTTGGTATTTAGAGAGGGATTAGACAGTTAGAGAGAAGGAGCCACTAGAAAGAGAAAAAGTCTACTTAGAGGATCTGAGTTTCTAAAAGGGAACAGAGGAGACAAGATGGGGGCTGGCTAGAAGACATCAAAGTCTGGGAGAGCTGAGAAAAAAAGGATGGAGTCATTAGGTTCAAGTTGGACCCAGGCTCCCATCTCCAAAACCAGTCAAGGTTAAGGTCAGCCCTTTTCAGTCAGGCAGCCCAGCTGACAGGGGCACAATTGCTGTGAAGAGAATCTAGCTGGGAGTCAGAGAAGTCTGCCTTGTTGGGGGGACAAGGGTAGGAGGATAACAGTTGGATAAGCAAGCATGGTCGGATGTGATGCCTCACTGGCAGAAAGGCGGGGCTCATGTGTGGCCAGGAGCAGCTCCACGTAGAGAGGAACAGGGGAGGTGCAGAGAGGGACTTCTGCTTTGTGCTGAGTGCTGTACTATATTACTAACTCTCAAACACCTGTGAGCCAGATGGCATCTTATTCTGGCCAGCTTATAAATCAGGCAGGCGAAGTTCAGAGAGGAAGGTAGCTTGGCCGAGGCCACACAGAATTGATATGGGAAAGGTTTCTCTCAACACCTGAGTCTATATAAGTGACCCTGGGCAGGCTGTTTCATTCCTCCATCTCCCCATCTGAAAGTAAAGATAATAGCAGTAGCATCTTCTATTTTAGGGAATGTCACGGTTATGGCCTCACTTCCGGCCAAAAACTAAGGATGTGGAGGCAGGTGGAAGTCCCTGGTAATTATGAGAGGGTCCCAGGGGAAAGGTATAGAGGGTCATCCACTGGTGTTCTCAACCAAGGAAGCTTTTGTTGTCACAGTCTCCAGAAGGAGCTCTTGAAGGACAGGAACCAGGAGTGTTAGTGACCAGTTCTACCTCACTTGAGATGCTCATGACCAACAGCCAGAAGCTGTTGGGATTTAGCTCTCTGGAAGAGTACTGATCCCAGTTCCTGGGGCTTCTGGATAAAAGTCCACATTGACATGAACTTGGGATCTAAGAAGAATGGTATCCAGCTGGAGACAGAACAAGACAGAGGGCAAGCCAGATCTAAGAAGGCCAGGCTCTAATTGCTGAGCAGAAGTGAAAAAATCCAAGGTTCTAGGTGAGGCCTCTTAGGCAGCCAGGGAAGAGGGCAGGTTTGAGGGATGAATCTAGTACCCATTCACAGAGTAGAACAAACCCTGTCTACGATGGTACATGAGCTGGTCTGGGGTTCCGATAGAATGTGCAAAGAAACAACAGTGTGAGAGGCTTGCTTAAAGGAAGGATGCCAGTGTGAGCACACGGGAATGCAGAGTGTCTGGGCAGATCTATCAAGCACATGGTTGAAAGGTGAGGGAGTGTGGTTCGGAGAGAGATGAGCATTTGAAACTCAAGGTGATTACTACGGCGAATTTAAAGTATGAAAGGTCCTCTTGGGGGAAATGTCCAGTGGGGAACTTGAGCTGCTGGTTGGGAGCCAGGACTGAAGTGCCGATTGGGGAGTCCATCCACATTCATCAGGTACCCATGTTGAATTCACGGTTGGGACGGGCCCCTTTAAGGACTTCCTATCATGAAGATGCTAGCTTGAGTTTGAAGTCCTGCTTGTAGATAACAGTGGGAGAGGTGTGGCCAGGGAAGTGCTGAAAACCTTCAGACTGCGCCTAAGCCTCTGCATACAGAGGCTCCAGGAGACCTCCTGAGATTCTAGAAGTAGCTCCCTGTTGCCAGCCCAGTTGCCACAGGAAAAAGGGCGGAGGCCCCAATGGCCACCAGAGCCTGTGACTTGAGAGAATGGAAGTGTGGCTGCAAACAGTGGAGGTGAGCCAATGATGGGAGAAAGAGGCAGGAGAAGATGGATGGGGGTTGGGGACAGAGAAGCTCCGCCAGCCGGACAGAGCTGTAGCCCAGGAGGCAGATATTTGAGTGGTAGATGCTAAGGCTGGAGGAGACAAAAGCAAGAGTTCCCCACTCCATGCACACTTAAGACCCAGCTTGATGTGATTTTCTTTGCTGAAGACTCAAGAAACCTAGAGAAAAGCGGCCAGCATCCTGTGGTCATCCTCATTTACCTGGCTTTCCTGGAATTTCCCTGCCTTTCAGCTCCCTAAGGTGCATGATATTAAGAGTGTGTCCTGTTTGTCATCTTCAGTGTGTGTGGGCTTTGGCTTTTCAAATAGTTCACAGCTCCCATCCCTTCCCCATCATTCACAGCTCCTATTCAGGCCTCACTTGCTGGTGTTTTGTTTTTGTTGTTGTTGTTGTTTTTAGCTGTTGTTGTTTTGATCACTGTTCCTTCTGGGAAGTGGTGCCCTGCCTCCCTCAGCCTATTAAGGCGCTGCTCTCTGAGTCTGTCACCAGAGTTAGGAATCTGCATGGGACAATGAAAACTCCTCTCTAGAAACCCCCCTCCAACTGGGCTCATTCACTGCATATTGGTCCTTTCTCTGCTGAGTCTGCCCATGGAGGTCTGCAGAAAGAACCTTGCAGAGAAAAGGCAGCACGTGTCTGTATTTGAACTACTTTTGTTTCCATTGCATTGCAACATCCCAGAGGGGAAACTAGAGATCACCTAGTCTACAGGCTCCAAAGCTACTTTTAACTGTAAACCTTCTGTTTAGTCCTGAATGCATCAACACATAGATGCTGAAGGCAGAAGGGCTGGGTGTGGTGGAGCATGCCTGGAATCACAGTGGGTGGAGGCAGAAGGATCAAGAGCTCAAGGTCATCTTGCTAAAGCAAGTTCAGAGTCCGCCTGGCCTACATGAGACTGCACAGCAACAACAGCAGCAGCAGCAGTAACAGCAGCACAACAGCAACAACAGCAGCAGCAACAACAGTAATAGCAACGACTAGGGCTGAAGTGTGCTCACCCTTGCTCCATCCTTGCATGTATAGCTCTGGTCTGAAAACCTCCAGAGCATCATGGAGCCCTACTTCAAGGCCAAGTGCTTCACAGATAAGCAAAGGAAATTGAAGTCTTCACAAATGAAGGGATTCGCTCAAAAATATGGGATTTCAGTGAACTACTTCAGATGATTCTCGTATTCTAGGACTTAGACTTCAGTCAAGCGCTCTCTCTGCCACTCTTTTATGTGCATCATGTTTGTCACTCATGCACCTAGTGGATTTTGTTGAGGACCTACTGTGCTCCAAGCAGGCAGTATGCTCTCTTGGGACTACTAGGAGCCAGTTCTGACAACTAGTGAGAAGCAAAGGCAGACACTGTGGGATCCCATAGTGCTCTTGGGGCACCAGGAAAGCTGTGTGTGTGTGTGTGAGAAATGTCACTGAGGGAGGCCAAGCATGTATTAGGGAAGCCTTGTGGGCATAGATCTCACCTCGCTAGGATGTGACCCATAACTAAGGGTAAACTAGGAGAGCAGAAGAGAAAACCATATGCTTAGTTCCTGTGGCTGGAGCTCCAGAGCTATGGCAGACTCGGGGATTTATTTTAGTATTTATGTTTCAAAAGTTGTTGGCAAAGGTAACTAAATATCCTGTCCCAACTCAGTCCAATTTAGACTTCTTTTGGGGGTGGGGCACGGGCCAAGACAGAGTTTCTCTGGGTACCCCTGACTGTCCCAGAACTCTCTCTGTAGACCAGACTGGCCTCAAACTCAGAGATCCACCTGCCTCTGCCTGGTTTGTGCCTTTATTTCTCTTGTCTGTTTTTTTGCCCTGCTTGGGGTGTTCTTTGCTGGACCTGTCCTGATTTTTGTGGGATATGTATATTAGTTTTAGAATATATTTGACTCGTAAGTGTATTGTTTCTATACTCTAGAGGTCATTGTCCTTGCCTACCATAATGTGTATATCATCAGGTGCAAATGGGTGGCCACTATCACTCACTAAATACTAAGTCATCAAGAACCACTATGAACTAAGCACATTACATCATGAAAGCCTGCATCACTGGTAGTTGTGTCCCTGTGTGGTGTTAGTGTACCATGTTACTGTGTGTAAATACGTTGCTGTAGTGACAGCCTCTACGGTATCATAATGTGTGGCCATCACTGAGAATGTGTGTAACCATTTGTGATATCTATAGTGGCTCAGGGAGTGGGTAGGTATGTGTATAGCTGTGCAGTACTATCAGTGTGCTATGTGTGTCCCAGAGCGAGGTTTGAGGTTTGGCTGGTGTGATGTGTCCTTGTGTCTGTACTGTGGAAAGTCCTGACTCCTGCTGTTAATCCAGAGGAGTGTGAGCTTCCTGGAACTCTACCTGGGAGGGTTTTCCTCCATGACACCTGTGGTAACTGAGGAGCCTCTACTATCAGCTCTGAGATGTTGGGGGGAGGGAGCTTCCCCTATGGGCACTGGGGGCAGAGAGAAGATGGGGTGAAGAGGGTGGGCCTGGCTGCTCAGATGGACAGATTAATAAGAAGGGACCTGGAGGAGGGAAAGGCAGGGCAGACGCCTGTGGCTATGGCAGGCAGGAGGTCCATAAGATGAAAGTAGCCTGGCTGGCGGGGAGGCAGGTGGCCTCCCTCCTGCCCTGTCAGCACTTCTTAATGTCCCCTTAGTTAGGATGTGTGGGAGGGGTGGGGCAGAGAAGCTGGGGCTCACCTTTCCCAGGCCCCAGGAGGTGTGGCTTTGGTGGGGTAGGAGGAATGATCCTGCTGAAAGTGGAAGAGCCCTGTGCATGCCCCTGCTTCCTCCCCTGGAGCCTTCACTCTGGCTAGTCTGTCTGGAGGAGGCAGGGGAGCGAAGCAGCTGGAGAAAAAGAAAAGCAGAATGCCAAGGGCTTTCTGTGGAAGGCGTCGTGGCACTCTTGCAGGTTACTGTCTACAGATGTATTTGAACCTACAATTGGAGTAAATAAACACCCATCAGGCTTAGTTTGTGAGGATAACCCGAGCAAGACCATATGTGTCTTCTGTATGTCGGAACTTGAATTTTAAAGCCACCCTGGGTTTTGATGGGGCCTGCTGCTCATGGAAGGCCCTGGGCAGAACTTGAGTTCTGTGGTCTCAGCTTTAGAGTAAAGATGAGATGACTGGTTCACAGGAGGCTTGTGGGGCTTAAATGGTTAGAAATGTCCAAAGAAATCACTGCAAACACGCTGCTCTTGCACATGCTCAGCAAGTACGCTCCCACTGGACCCCACCCCTGGGCCCGGTCTCATCAGTAATCATTGTATGTAGGATGTGTTGGGGGCCGTGAGTGGTGGTGTTGGAGGCCTTGGAGGTCTGAGTCTTTGTGGACCAGTCATAGGGGCATCGGTCCAAGAGAAGAGGAGGTATGGGGCTGTGGGTTCTTTGCGGTGAGTCAAGATGGGGGTACAGGTATGTAGATGTTCGTACTGTGGCTGTTCTGGGGTGTACGAGCATACCTATGGGGATCCACGGTGGTGAGTGTCTATGACCAGAAGGGTGTATCACTTGTCACTGTGAGTTCATGTTTGTGAGACTCCTTTGTGTCTCTCGGGGTCCATCTGATTACCCTGGAGCCTTAGGTGGACATGTGTACCTCAGGGTGTGTACGGCCCACACAGGGCCTGTGTGGGACAGTGTGTCTTTGTGTCCTAGGGTGAGTCTGGCTGAATGTGCCTTTGTCTCAGTCGTGTGAGTGTGATGGCGGTGTGTGGTGCTTGGTGTGGCTGTGTGTGCCTGTGTCTGTGACAGTGTGTGTGTGCGTGTGCGGGCTTCAGTGTGTGTTTGGTGAGCGGCTCTGCTGCCTTAAGCACCTTTCGAATACATTGGCCACAGCTCATTGAGTCCTTTAACAATCTGACTCTGCTCTTCCTTCCCGTTTTTTCTAATTCAGTTCCTCTTATTACAAAAATAAAAAATAAAGCGCTGCCCCTTTCCAGTGGCTGGCCCTGCGGAGCCCCTGCCTCGGGACCAGCCTCGTCTCACTCCATTTCGGAGAAAACGGGAAGTCGGTAATTTTAAAAAATATTTTCTACTTTATTTGGGATTTAATGTTCTCACAGAATCCTGCTGCCTCCCTCTGTCCCCCCACCCACCCTCAGCCCCGCATGCAAGAGGTGTAATGGCCCGTTCAGCATATTAGGGGAGCCAGGCATGTGCGTGCCTGTGTGTATGAACGTGTGTGTGCGTGTGCACTTGGACAAAGCCACACAGGGTTCCACAGCAGACAGACATACAAACACACAACAGTCCAAATGTACACACAGACGTGACCCCACACTTCACCCTAATACTAAAACACCCCTCATCCACAGAGAGCCTCCTAGATCCAGAGACTCACTCGATGGAAACAAAACTCAGAACAGTCACAGGGGACCTTCTGGGGACATGTGGAGTCAGGGGGAAGGAGAAAGACACACTCACAGTGAGAGATGGGAAGTAACTCCTG